>NC_069499.1:747546045-747626045 GCF_027579735.1 Bombina bombina
TTTGGTTAATAACAATAAAATAAAAAATAGGGTATCATGTCCCTTTAATCTTTATAAATATATATGAATCAATATAACAGCAGCCCCAAACTCTTGAGCACTTACTGTGGGACTGCCTTACAAAGCGCTACTTGTAAGTGCAGCACCTCATGCTCCTTTCTTCTTTGCTGTCTGCAATGCATTGATTTTTCAGTTATACCCCCTGGCAACTAATGACTTGATATCGGCCTGTATCTAGTTGGGCTAGATATTATGAGCAATGCAACTACTGCCTGATTGGCTACTAAGGCCAAAAACATAATTTATGCTTACCAGATAAATTCCTTTCCTTCCGGATAGGGAGAGTCCACGGCTTCATTCCTTACTGTTGGGAAATACAACATCTGGCCCCAGCCAAAGGCTTAAATATCCCTCCCACTTTCTCATTACCCCAGTCATTCTGCCGAGGGAACAAGGAATGGTAGGAGAAACATTAGGGTATAAATTGTGCCAGAAGAATAAAATAAATAATAGGGGACCGCCCATAGACAAGTAAAAAATGGGCAGGGGCCGTGGACTTTCCCTATCCGTGAGGAAAGGAATTTATCTGGTAAGCATATATTATGTTTTCCTTCCTAAGATAGGGAGAGTCCACGGCTTCATTCCTTACTGTTGGGAAAACTATAACCAAGCTCCAGAGGACACTGAATGAATAACGGGAGGGAACAAAAAGCAACAAATCCTGCTTTCCATGCAGGGGTTAACATTCATGAATACAAGACTAGAAGGGACTGATTTACAGCTTGTCTGCCTTTTAATGAAAACTGTTTCAGTAAAGCTGTGACTAAAACCAAAACACCTCTGAAAATACCGGGCAACAGTCACTATTTTTTTTTTTAATACAAATTATTAGAACACATCTAAATATTTGCTTTGCAGTTGGTGCTCTATATCAAACTCCTGAGTCTTACAGCATCAAAAGTTTTATGTAAGAAGGGTTAACTGTTGAACAAAATACCGTCTGCCTGTCTGAGGGACACAGAGGTCACAGAAAATAAATTTTAAACAAATCAGAACTCTCTAAGATCTTGCTGAAATCAGGGTTAAAGACCAGACCCCAACCCCCCCCCCCCCCCTGCTCCCGCTACACTTCACTGACATGCTGGGGAGATAAAAGCACACGGAAAGGGAGATAGTCGGCAGAAGCAACTTTCAGAAGTGCGGCTATAACTCACACCTCTCCCACTTGCAGGACATTAATCCATTCTGCTCTTCCCTGCATCCATGCAGCATAGTTAAAGGAATAGAAGGGCAGCGACAATGCAGAAGCTCAAACGGACCCTGTTGCAAAACCCGAAGAACAAGATTTAGGCTCCAAGTAGGAGCCCCAGATCCAAACACAGGTCTGATCCTAATCAGAGCCTTAACAAAGGACTGCACAACTGGAAGCTCAGCCAGTCTCTTGTGCAATAAAACCGACAGGGCCAAAATCCCCTCAGGGAACTAGCAGAAAGGCCCTTCTCCAGCCCATCCTGGAGAAAAGATAAGATCCTGGCAACCTTAATTCTGTGCCAGGAAAAACCACGCTGTTCACACCAAAATAAGTAGGTCCTCCACACCTTGTGGTAGATACGCAGAGTAACTGGTTTATGAGCTTGATTAAGAGTATCAATGACACTCTCCGAGAAACCTCTCTTGGCTAAGACTATGGGGTCTATTTATATATGTGCGGACAGACATGATCCGCTATAGCAAACCATGTCCGCCGCTAATCGATAAATGCCGATAGCAGACACTGTCGGCATTTATCATTGCACCAGCAGTTCTTGTAAACTGCTGGTGCAATACCGCCACCTACAGATTTGCGGCCAATCGGCCGCTAGCAGGGGGTGTCAATCAGCCTGATCGTACAGATTGCTATACGCCGCCTCAGAGGCGGCGTATGAGTTTAGGAGCAGCAGTCTTAAGACCGCTGCTTCTTAACTCCTGTTTCTGGCTAGCCTGAAGCATCGCGCGGAAACAAGGAGAACAGGGGGTCATTCGGCCCTTGTTAAATAGACCTGTAAGCGTTCAGGCGCTACGCTGTCAGCCTCAGAGAATCTAGATTTTGATGAACAAATGGACCTTGTATCAGCAGATCTCTGCGACAAGGTAACTTCTACAGAGGAGATGAGGACATCCCCACTAGATCCGCGAAACATGGCCTTTGCAGCCACGATGGAGCAATCAGGATTACGGATACCAGCTCCTGCTTGATGTGGGCCACTACTCGAGGAAGAAGAGGTAATGGAGGAAAAAGATATGAGTTTGAACCTCCAGGGCACTGCTAGTGCATCTATTGGATCCACTTGGGGATCCCTCAACCTGTACTTGGGTAGCTTGGTATTGAGACGGGACGCCATGAGATCTATCTCTGGCGTCCCCCACTTGTGCATATCACTGCAAACACCTCGGGATGGAGAGACCATTCCCCTGGATGGAAGGATTGCCTGCTGAGAAAATCCTCTTCTGAAACTTCTCTGCCACCTCCTAACGTGACGAAAGGCACAGAATGACTGGGGTAATGAGGAAGTGGGAGGAATATTTAAGCCTTTGGCTGGGGTGTCTTTGCCTCCTCCTGGTGGCCAGGTGTTGCATTTCCCAACAGTAAGGAATGAAGTCTATCTTAGGAAGGAAAATTCTCCATAACCTTAGGCTTTATTGTGTAATTCCCCAGAAGAAAGTAACTGAGCCCTTTTGTCAGGAAACTTGATTGGGAGTGACCCTGTACTGAAAACATGCCAGCTCTAGAGGTTAACAGGAGCTGATGGCAGTGGTGCTGTAGGGAGAACCGTAAGCCACTACCAATACAAAGTCATCTGCTCCCTGCATAGTCTGTGTACAGGAACAGTGGGTTTTCATTTGTCAGCAGTGTGTGTGTGTTGGGTCTGTGGGAAGTCTTCTGCCTGTATGCTGTATAAGCCATATTGTGCGTCTTTACATCCTTATTGACACCAATTCCCCTTCTTGTAGCAACAATATTTCTGCTGAGTATTCATGATATTACACGCTGTGTGGTTACTTTTTCATCACATTTAAGCCAATCATGAAGCTGTAGAAATCTGAGCATAATGTATTTATATTATCATGTTACAGTGGTAAGTAACTGATATAACTTTCTTTGCATTCTGCAAATAAAGTGCTATGCAATGGGAACATATACTATATGGCCAAAAGGAGGACATCTGAGCTTTTTGGACATCTTATTTCCACAATATTTTGTTGTCTTTATGGGAATTTATGCCTATTCAGCCAAAAGAGCATTTGTGAGGTCAGGCACTAATGTTGGATGAGGTGGTTTGGCTCAAAAGCGACAATCCAAATGATTCCCAAAAGTGTTCAATAGGGTTGAGCTCAGAGATCTGTGCAGGCCACTCAAGTTCCTCTGCACCAAATTCATCAAACCAAACAGCCCCAGAGCATTATCTCTCCGTCACCAAACTTTACAGTATGCACTATGCATTCTGGTAGGCAGCATTATACTGGCATTTGCTACAGGCAGATTCTTCCTTTAGATTGCCAGACAGTGAAGTGTGATTACTCACTCTAGAGAACATATTTTCACTGCTCCAGAGTCCAGTGGTGGTGTGCTTTACACCATTGTTTCTCAACTGCGGTCCTCACGTACCCCCAACAGGCCAGGTTTTCATTATAGCTGAACCAGTGCACAGGTGAAATAATCATCTGATGGGTGAGAGCTGGTTAGTAACCATGGTGTTACTGATCATCTGATTACTTCCCCTGTGCACTGGTTCAGCTATAATACTTGAGGACCGAGGTTGAGAAACACTGCTTTACACAACTCCAGATTAAATTTCGAATTTTGCATGCTGGTGTGAGGCTTATGTACAGCTGTGCAGCCATGGAAACCATTACATGAAGCTCCAGATCCACAGATCTTGTGCTGATATTGCTTCCAAGGCAGTAAGGATGTGGGCGAAAAACCTAACTCAATTAATAGGGGTATCAACATATTTTTAGCCATATAGTATATATCTTTAGTTACCAGACAACAGCGTACTGCTGTTTCAAATGTAAATTACAGTATTCAGTGTCCCTAGAAAGAGCCTACAATATAAGTTATAAGTTAATAATGCGTGTAGTCTTAAAAATTAAAATTTTTCTCTATACTGAACCTACCCCCCCCCCCCCGAAACAGACATCCAAAACTGCAGCTTGTGAAATAATCAATAGGATAATTACTTTCCACTGCATTAAGTCTTTTAAATATCTCATGTCAAGTTTGTATCCGTTGCTGTTTTTTTATTCTTCAGTCATTAATGCAATTTTAATCTAGTTATTTGCAATTTTTTTAAAGGGCCAATAAAGTTAGTATGTGGCAGCAAAGGGAAGAGTTGTATACTCATCTGAATACATGAGGTTTTAGGATCTGAAATTGAATCCAGCCCTCTTTATTATTTAATGCTATAGGGTGAATTAAAAACACAATTTATGCTTACCTGATAAATTTATTTCTTTTGTGGTGTATCCAGTCCATGGATCATCCATTACTTGTGGGATATTCTCATTCCCAACAGGAAGTTGCAAGAGGACACCCACAGCAGAGCTGTAATATAGCTCCTCCCCTAACTGTCATAGCCAGTCATTCGACCGAAAACAAGCCGAGAAAGGAGGAACCATAGGGTGTAGTGGTTACTGTAGTTTAAATTTAAAAATTACCTGCCTTAAAATGACAGGGCGGGCCGTGGACTGGATACACCACAAGAGAAATAAATTTATCAGGTAAGCATAAATTGTGTTTTCTCTTGTAAGGTGT
Organism: Bombina bombina; assembly: GCF_027579735.1. Classification (NCBI taxonomy): domain Eukaryota; kingdom Metazoa; phylum Chordata; class Amphibia; order Anura; family Bombinatoridae; genus Bombina; species Bombina bombina. The sequence goes on from NC_069499.1 coordinate 747,550,841, forward strand.
ATCCAGTCCACGGATCATCCATTACTTGTGGGATACCAATACCAAAGCTAAAGTACACGGATGAAGGGAGGGACAAGGCAGGAACTTAAATGGAAGGAACCACTGCCTGTAAAACCTTTCTCCCAAATATAGCCTCCGAAGAAGCAAAAGTATCAAATTTGTAAAATTTTGAAAAAGTATGAAGCGAAGACCAAGTCGCCGCCTTGCAAATCTGTTCAACAGAAGCCTCATTTTTAAAGGCCCAAGTGGAAGCCACAGCTCTAGTGGAATGAGCTGTAATCCTTTCAGGAGGCTGCTGTCCAGCAATCTCATAGGCTAAGCGGATTAAGCTTCTTAGCCAAAAAGAAAAAGAGGTTGCCAAAGCCTTTTGACCTCTCCTCTGTCCAGAGTAGACAACAAACAAAGCAGATGTTTGACGAAAATCTTTAGTAGCTTGTAAGTAAAACTTTAAAGCACAGACCACGTCCAGATTGTGTAACACAAGGATGGAACCACAATCTCTTGATTGATATTCTTGTTAGATACCACCTTAGGTAAGAACCCAGGTTTGGTACGCAGGACTACCTTATCCGTATGAAAAATCAGATAAGGAGAATCACATTGTAAGGCAGATAGCTCAGAGACTCTACGAGCCGAGGAAATAGCTACCAAAAAAAAAAGAACTTTCCAAGATAAATCTATCTATCGAATGAAGAGGTTCAAACGGAACTCCTTGAAGAACCTTAAGAACTAAGTTTAAGCTCCATGGTGGAGCAACAGGTTTAAACACAGGCTTGATTCAAACTAAAGCCTGACAAAATGCCTGAACGTCTGGAACATCTGCCAGACGCTAGTGCAAAAGAATAGACAGAGCAAAAATCTGTCCCTTTAAGAAACTAGCTGACAATCCTTTTTCCAAACCTTCTTGGAGAAAAGATAAAATCCTAGGAATCCTGACCTTACTCCATGAGTAACCCTTGGATTCACACCAATAACGATATCTACGCCATACCTTATGGTAAATTTTCCTGGTGACAGGCTTTCGTGCCTGTATTAAGGTATCAATAACTGACTCGGTGAAGCCATGCTTTGATAAAATCAAGCATTCAATCTCCAGGCAGTCAGCCTCAAAGAAATTAGATTTGGATGGTTGAAAGGACCCTGAAGTAGAAGGTCCTGTCTCAGAGGCAGAGACCATGGTGGAAAGGATGACATGTCCACTAGATCTGCATACCAGGTCCTGCGTGGCCACGCAGGTGCTATCAGAATCACCGATGCTCTCTCCTGCTTGATCTTGGCAATCAGTCGAGGGAGCAGAGGAAACGGTGGAAACACATAAGCCAGGTTGAAAGACCAGGGCGCTGCTAGAGTATCTATCAGTGTCGCCTTGGGATCCCTGGACCTGGATCCGTAACACGGAAGCTTGGCGTTCTGGCGAGACGCCATGAGATCCAGTTCTGGTTTGCCCCAACGGAGAATCAGTTGTGCAAATACCTCCGGATGGAGTTCCCACTCTCCCGGATGAAAAGTCTGACGACTTAGAAAATCCGCCTCCCAGTGCTCTACACCTGGGATATGGATAGATGATAGGTGGCAAGAGTGAATCTCTGCCCAGTGAATTATTTTTGAAACTTCTAACATCTCTAGGGAACTTCTTGTTCCCCCTCGATGGTTGATGTAAGCTACAGTCGTGATGTTGACCGACTGAAATCTGATGTACCTCAGAGTTGCTAACTGAGGCCAAACCTGAAGAGCCTTGAATATCGCTCTTAGTTCCAGAATATTTATTGGAAGGAGAGACTCCTCCTGAGTCCACGATCCCTGAGCCTTCAGGGAGTTCCAGACTGCACCCCAACCTAGAAGGCTGGCATTTGTTGTTACAATAGTCCAATCTGGCCTGCGAAGGTCATACCTTTGGACAGATGGACCCGAGATAGCCACCAGGGAAGAGGATCCCTGGTCTCTTGGTCCAGATTCAGTTGAGGGGCCAAATCTGTGTAATCCCCGCTCCACTGACTGAGACTGCATAGTTGCAGCGGTCTGAGATGTAAGCGTGCAAACGGCACTATGTCCATTGCCGCTACCATTAAGCCGATTACTTCCATACACTGAGCCACCAAAGGGCGCGGAATGGAATGAAGAACCCAACAGGAATTTAGAAGCTTTGATAACCTGGACTCCGTCAAGGTAAATTTTCATTTCTACAGAATCTATCAGAGTCCCTAGAAAGGAAACTCTTGTGAGTGGGGATAGAGAACACTTTTCCTCGTTCACTTTCCACCCATGAGACCTCAGAAATGCCAGTACTACGTCCGTATGAGACTTGGCAATTTGGAAGTTTGACGCCTGTATCAGGATGTCGTCAAAATAAGGGGCTACTGCTATGCCCCGCGGCCTTAGGACCGCCAAAAGCGACCCTAGAACCTTTGTAAAGATTCTTGGGGCTGTAGCTAATCCAAAGGGAAGAGCTACAACTGGTAATGCCTGTCTTGAAAGGCAAACCTGAGAAACCGATGATGATCTTTGTGTATCGGAATGTGAAGATAAGCATCCTTTAGATCCACTGTAGTCATATATTGACCCTCCTGGATCAGTGGTAGGATGGTACGAATAGTTTCCATCTTGAACAACGGAACTTTGAGGAATTTTTTTAAGATCTTTAGATCCAAAATCGGTCTGAAGGTTCCCTCTTTTTTGGGAACCACAAACAGATTTGAGTAAAAACCCTGTTCCTGTTCCTCCTTTGGAACTGGATGGATCACTCCCATAACTAGGAGGTCTCGTACACAGTGTAAGAATGCCTCACTCTTTATCTGGTTTGCAGATAATTGTGAAAGGTGAAATCTCCCTTTTGGGGGGGAAGCTTTGAAGTCCAGAAGATATCCCTGGGATATAATTTCCAACGCCCAGGGATCCTGAACATCTCTTGCCCACGCCTGGGCGAAGAGTGAAAGTCTGCCCCCTACTAGATCCGTTACCGGATAGGGGGTCGTTCCTTCATGCTGTCTTAGAGGCAGCAGCAGGCTTTTTGACCTGCTTACCTTTTTTCCAGGTCTGGTTTGGTCTCCAGACCGTCTTGGATTGAGCAAAAGTTCCCTCTTGTTTATTATTAGAGGAAGTTGATGCCGAATCTGCCTTGAAGTTTCGAAAGGCACGAAAATTAGACTGTTTGGCCCTAGATTTGGACCTGTCCTGAGGAAGGGCACAACCTTTTCCTCCCGTGATATCAGCAATAATCTCCTTCAAACCAGGCCCGAATAGGGTCTGCCCCTTGAAGGGAATGTTAAGTAGCTTAGATTTTAAAGTCACGTCAGCTGACCATGATTTAAGCCATAGCGCTCTGCGCGCCTGTATAGCAAAACCAGAATTCTTAGCCGTTAGTTTATTCAAATGAACAATGGCATCAGAAATAAAATAATTGGCTAGCTTAAGTGCTCTAAGTTTGCCAAGTATGTCATCCAATGGAGTCTCTACCTGTAAAGCCTCTTCCAGAGACTCAAACCAGTACGCCGCAGCAGCAGTGACAGGGGCAATGCATGCAATGGGCTGTAGGATAAAACCTTGTTGAATAAATATTTTCTTAAGGTAACCTTCTAATTTTTTATCCATTGGCTCTAAAAAAGCACAACTGTCCTCGACAGGGATAGTAGTACGCTTTGCTAGAGTAGAAACTGCCTCTTCCACCTTAGGGACTGTCTGCCATAAGTCCCGTGTGGTGGCGTCTATTGGAAAACATTTTTCTAAAAATAGGAGGGGAAGAGAACGGCACACCTGGTCTATCCCATTCCTTATTAATAATTTCTGTAAACCTTTTAGGTATTGGAAAAACATCAGTACACACCGGCACTGCAAAGCATTTATCCAGTCTACAAAATTTCTTTAGCACTGCAATGGTATCACAGTCATTTAGAGCAGCTAAAACCTCCCTAAGTAACACGCGGAGGTGTTCAAGCTTAAATTTAAATGTAGAAATATTAGAATCAGGTATCTTTCCTGAGTCATTAACATCACCCACTGACTGAAGCTCTCCTTCCTCAGCTTCTGCATATTGTGAGGCAGTATCAGACATGGTTCTTAAAGCGTCAGTATGCTCTGCATTTTGTCTCACCCCAGAGCTATCTCGCTAACCTCTAAGTTCAGGTAGTCTGGCTAATACCGCTGACAGTGTATTATCCATGACTGCCGCCATGTCTTGTAAAGTAAACGCTATAGGCGCCCTAGATGTACTTGGCGCCATTTGAGCGTGAGTCCCTTGGGCGGGAGTCAAAGGGTCTGACACGTGGGGAGAGTTAGTCGGCATAACTTTCCCCTCGTCAGATTCCTCTGGTGATAATTTTTTTTAAAACAGAATATGATCTTTATTGCATAAAATGAAATCAGTACATTTGGTACACATTCTAAGAGGGGGTTCCACCATGGCTTTTAAACATAATGAACAAGGAGTTTCTTCTATGTCAGACATGTTTATACAGACTAGCAATGAGACTAGCAAGCTTGGAAAACACTTTAAATCAAGTTAACAAGCAAATATAAAAAACGGTACTGTGCCTTTAAGAGAAACAAATTTTGTCAGAATTTGAAAAACAGTGAAAAAATGCAGTAAATCAAACGAAATTTTTACAGCGTATGTAATAGGCTAGCAAAGCATTGCATCCACTTGCAAATGGATGATTAACCCCTTAGTTCAAAAAACGGATCAAAAAAACGAAATAGACGTTTTTTAACAGTCACAACCAACTGCCACAGCAAGCTGTGGTCCTACCTTCCCCAATAAACGACTTTGGAAAGCCTTTGAGCCCTTTAGAGATGTCCTATAGCATACAGGGGAATCCTGAGGGAAGCTGGATGTCACAGTTTGTAATTTTAACTGCACCAACTGTAACTTTTATACTATAACAGTGGAAAGCCTCAGTAAAACTGTTTCTAGTAAAAATTTAAGCCAGCCATGTGGAAAAAAACTAGGCCCCAATAAAGTTTTATCACCAATGCATATATAAAAACGATTAAACATGCCAGCAAACGTTTATATTGCAATATCATAAGGGTATTACCCCTGGGAGTAAGCATGATACCAGTCGTTATTAAATCACTGTATTCAGGGTTAACTTACATTAATCCGGTATTAGCAGCATTTTCTAGTGTTTTCCATCTCTAGAAAAAATTATAACTGCACATACCTGATAGCAGAATAAACTGCACGCCATTCTCTCGCTGAAGTTACCTCATCTGTGTAATCCCCTCAGACATATGTGAGAATAGCAATGGATCTTAGTTACAACCTGCTAAGATCATAGAAACCTCAGGCAGATTCTTCTTCTATTTACTGCCTGAGATAAAATAGCACAACTCCGGTACTATTTAAAAATAACAAACTTTTGATTGAAGAAAATAAACTAACTATATTTAACCACTCTCTCCTACAACATCCTAGCTTGTTGAGAGTTGCAAGAGAATGACTGGCTATGACAGTTAGGGGAGGAGCTATATTACAGCTCTGCTGTGGGTGTCCTCTTGCAACTTCCTGTTGGGAATGAGAATATCCCACAAGTAATGGATGATCCGTGGACTGGATACACCTTACAAGAGAAATAATACTGTAGAATTTTAAAAGAAGACAACAATAAATATCCCATAAATATAAAAAATAACATTGAAAAAGGATATCACCATTTTCTCCTTTCACTGTGACTCCAATTGCACGTGTAGTCATTTGTAGACTTACATAGTGTGTTTTGCTTTTCATTTGGATAAATTCCTTGGTGCTTTTGACTTGTCACAATGTAAGCAGGACTATCATTCTAACATTAAAACTTAGTTACAAACCTGCCAGCAGGTATGAGGAGACTTCCGTTCCAAGATGTACTGTGTTAAAGGAGATGGTTCAAGCTCATATTTGTCAAATGGTAGCTTGTCAATAACCATCGGCTCACAGTCCACACAGGAGAACCTCACCACAGGATGAGCAGTGCGCGGTGGCTTCAATATAGAAAACAAAATGTACAAGTATATACAATTAGCTTAAAAGGACCAGAAAGTACAGTAGAATTGCATAACCAATGAATGTATAATAGAAAGACAAATCAGTAACAGTCTGAATTTCAAATGAGAAAAAGATTTTTTTCTTACAGATATCAGTTACTTATATTTCCCCTCCCCATGTATTATGTGCAAGCCATCAGCCAATCACAAATGCATATATGTATATACTGTGAACTCTTGCAGATGCTCAGTAAAAGCTGGTGCTTCAGAAAGCATGCATATAAAAAGATTGTTCACTTTTTGATAATAGCAGTAAATTGGAAAGTTGCTTAAAATTGTATGCCCTTTCTGAACCATGAAACTTTAATTTGGTCTTTAGTGTCCCTTTAAAATGTGCAATTCTTAAAATATGCTAACTACATTTATAAGGAAGCAGAAATAGTTTAAAAGGTACATTATAGTCAATTATTTGTCTTTGTTTTATATATTTGTGTATATATGTTGATGCACACACCATGATGTTAAAAAAAAAGTTTTTTATTTTGAAATAACTAAATCGCAGCTGCAAAGTATGTGTTAGCTAGCTATAAGGGTGACAAGACGCATTATTTCAATTAAAATGACACATTTAACATACTACCCCACATGAAGATAGTAAGTGCATTTTTACTGATTATTTTATAGAAGTTCAACTAACATACAATTTTTGTTATCTTTTTTTTTTTTAACTGAAAAATTACAGGATAGAGAGGGGCAGGTACATTTTAAAGAAACACCTTTATAGATTATGGAAGTGAAAAGACTTTTAAAAGGGACAGACTACTGTGAATTTCAATTTTTTATATATTTTTTTTTTAAAAAAGAGCGAAAAACATACAATTATGCTTACCAGATACTTTCCTTTCCATCTGTACAGGGAGAGTCCACAGCTGCATTCATTACTTGTGGGAAATACAGAACCTGGCCACCAGGAGGAGGCAAAGACACCCCAACCAAATGCTTAAATACCTCCCCCACTTCCCTTATCCCCCAGTCATTCTGTCTAGGGAACAAGGAATAGTAGGATAAATATCAGGGTGAAAAGGTGCCAGAAGAACAAATTAAAATTTAGGGTCGCCCAATGGAGAACACGGGCGGGAGCTGTGGACTCTCCCTGTACAGAAGAAAAGGAAATTATCTGGTAAGCATAATTTATATTTTCCTTCTTAATACAGGGAGAGTCCACAGCTGCATTCATTACTTGTGGGAAATTATATCCAAGCTACAGAGGACACTGAATACTAACAAGAGGGCAAAAAAAGAAGAGGCGGACACCATCTGAGGGCAACACAGCCTGCAAAACCCTTTCTCCTGAAGTCTGCTTCAACAGAAGCAAAAAAAAAATCAAAGTTTGGAAAAAGAATGTAAGACCAAGTAATCCATCCAACAAAACTGATCCATAGAGGCCTCATTTTAGAGGCCCCAGAGACTGTCACTGCTTAAAAAACTGAGCCGTAAACCTCAGAGGAGGCTTACGTTCCGCTAACTCTTGTCCCAAGCGGAAAATACTCCTCAACTAAAAAATAAGGAAGTCTAAGATGTATTCTGACCCTTACGCTTCCCAGATAGATAGTAAACAGATAAAACTGTCTATTCTTAGATAGCCTGAAGATAAAACCTTAAGGCACGATTCCATAAAATGTAGTAAACTTTCCTTTGCGAAGAAGGAACAGGATATAAAAAGGACCACAAATTCTCGACTGAAGGTGCGATTTGACACAACCTTAGGAGGAATCCAACTAAGTTCGCAAAACAGCCTTACTATCGTGGAACACCCGATAAGGAGGGTCGCATAGCAAGTCCGTAAACTCAGAGACTTTTTGCACACAAAAGTAATATGTAGACGTAATGGGTCTTCTAAGAGCAAAGGTAGCCCGATGCCAAAACCATAAAACAAGATCAAAATCTCCAAGACGGAGCCTCAGAACTACACACCAGCCTGAACGCAGTCAGAGCCCTAACCAAACTGTGTGTCCAGAACTACAACAAGCCTCTAGAACCTAAAAACAGACAGGACCAAACCTGTCCCAACCAGGAACTAGCTAAGAAGCCCTTCTCCAGATTATTCTGGAGGAAGAAAAGAATCCTGGCAGGACTGAATAGTGTGCCAGGATGAACCACTCTCTTTACAGCCGAAGGGGTCCTCCACACCTATGATAGATGACGGGGGACCAGCCAACACGCTTTAATGAGAGGACCATAACCTCTTCAGAAAAAAACGTCTCTTCGGTTAAGACTAAGCGACATATCACAGTCTGTCTCGGAGAAAAAAGATTTGAGGAAGCAAAAAACATAATTTATGTAAGAACTTACCTGATAAATTCATTTCTTTCATATTAGCAAGAGTCCATGAGCTAGTGACGTATGGGATATACATTCCTACCAGGAGGGGCAAAGTTTCCCAAACCTTAAAATGCCTATAAATACACCCCTCACCACACCCACAATTCAGTTTAACGAATAGCCAAGAAGTGGGGTGATAAAAAAGTGCGAAAGCATATAAAATAAGGAATTGGAATAATTGTGCTTTATACAAAAAAATCATAACCACCACAAAAAAGGGTGGGCCTCATGGACTCTTGCTAATATGAAAGAAATGAATTTATCAGGTAAGTTCTTACATAAATTATGTTTTCTTTCATGTAATTAGCAAGAGTCCATGAGCTAGTGACGTATGGGATAATGACTACCCAAGATGTGGATCTTTCCACACAAGAGTCACTAGAGAGGGAGGGATAAAATAAAGACAGCCAATTCCTGCTGAAAATAATCCACACCCAAAATAAAGTTTAATAAAAAACATAAGCAGAAGATTCAGACTGAAACTGCTGCCTGAAATACTTTTCTACCAAAAACTGCTTCAGAAGAAGAAAATACATCAAAATGGTAGAATTTAGTAAAAATATGCAAAGAGGACCAAGATGCAACTTTGCAAATGTGATCAACCGAAGCTTCATTCCTAAACGCCCAGGAAGTAGAAACTGACCTGGTAGAATGAGCTGTAATCCTCTGAGGCGGAGTTTTACCCGACTCAACATAGGCAAGATGAATTAAAGATTTCAACCAAGATGCCAAAGAAATGGCAGAAGCTTTCTGGCCTTTTTTAGAACCGGAAAAGAAAACAAATAGACTAGAAGTCTTTCGGAAAGACTTAGTAGCTTCAACATAATATTTCAAAGCTCTAACAACATCCAAAGAATGCAATGAATTCTCCTTAGAATTCTTAGGATTAGGACATAATGAAGGAACCACAATTTCTCTACTAATGTTGTTGGAATTCACAACTTTAGGTAAAAATTCAAAAGAAGTTCGCAACACCGCCTTATCCTGATGAAAAATCAGAAAAGGAGACTCACAAGAAAGAGCAGATAATTCAGAAACTCTTCTGGCAGAAGAGATGGCCAAAAGGAACAAAACTTTCCAAGAAAGTAATTTAATGACCAATGAATGCATTGGTTCAAAGGGAGGAGCTTGAAGAGCTCCCAGAACCAAATTCAAACTCCAAGGAGGAGAAATTGACTTAATGACAGGTTTTATACGAACCAAAGCTTGTACAAAACAATAAATATCAGGAAGAATAGCAATCTTTCTGTGAAGAAGAACAGAAAGAGCAGAGATTTGTCCTTTCAAGGAACTTGCAGACAAACCCTTATCTAAACCATCCTGAAGAAACTGAAAAATTATCGGTATTCTAAAAGAATGCCAAGAAAAAAGATGAGAAAGACACCAAAAAATATAAGTCTTCCAGACTCTATAATATATCTCTCTAGATACAGATTTACGAGCCTGTAACATAGTATTAATCACAGAGTCAGAGAAACCTCTTTGACCAAGAATCAAGCGTTCAATCGCCATACCTTTAAATTGAAAGATTTCAGATCCTGATGGAAAAAAAGGACCTTGTGACAGAAGGTCTGGTCTAACGGAAGAGTCCACGGCTGGCAAGAGGCCATCCGGACAAGATCCACATACCAAACCTGTAAGGCTATGCCGGAGCTACCAGCAGAAAAAACGAGCATTCCTTCAGAATCTTGGAGATTACTCTTGGAAGAAGAACTAGAGGCGGAAAGATATAGACAGGATGATACTTCCAAGGAAGTGATAATGCATCCACTGCCTCCGCCTAAGGATCCCGGGATCTGGACAGATATCTGGGAAGTTTCTTGTTTAGATGAGACGCCATCAGATCTATTTCTGGAAGTTCCCACATTTGAACAACCTGAAGAAATACCTCTGGGTGAAGAGACCATTCGCCCGGATGCAACGTTTGACGACTGAGATAATCCGCTTCCCAATTGTCTACACCTGGGATATGAACCGCAGAGATTAGACAGGAGCTGGAGTCCGCCCAAACCAAAAAAATTCGAGATACTTCTTCATAGCCAGAGGACTGTGAGTCGCTCCTTGATGATGTATGCCACAGTTGTGACATTGTCTGTCTGAAAACAAATGAACGATTCTCTCTACAGAAGAGGCCAAACTGAAGAGCTCTGAAAATTGCACGGAGTTCCAAAATATTTATCGGTAATCTCACCTCCTGAGATTCCCAAACTCCTTGTGCCGACAGAGATCCCCACACAGCTCCCCAACCTGTGAGACTTGTATCTGTTGAAATTACAGTCCAGGTCGGAAGCACAAAAGAAGCCCCCTTAATTAAACGATGGTGATCTGTCCACCACGTTAGAGAGTGTCGAACAATCGGTTTTAAAGATATAAATTGAAATATCTTTGTGTAATCCTTGCACCATTGATTCAGCATACAGAGCTGAAGAGGTCGCATGTGAAAAACAAGCAAAGGGGATTGCATCCAATGCAGCAGTCATAAGACCTAGAATTTCCATGCATAAGGTTACCGAAGGGAATGATTGTGACTGAAGGTTTCGACAAGCTGAAAACAATTTAGACGTCTCTTGTCTGTTAAAGACAGAGTCATGGACACTGAATCTATCTGGAAACCCAGAAAGATTACCCTTGACTGAGGAATCAATTAACTTTTTGGTAAATTGATCCTCCAACCATGATCTTGAAGAAACAACACAAGTCGAATCGCATGAGATTCTTCGAATGAGAAGACTGAGCAAATACCAAGATAATCGTCCAAATAAGGAAATACCAAAACCCTGTTCTCTGAATACAGATAGAAGGGCACCGAGAATCTTTGAAAAAAATTCTTGGAACTGAGGCTAGGCCAAACAGTAGAGCCACAAAACTGGTAATGCTTGTCTAAAAAGAGAATCTCAAACACTAAAAGTGATCTGAATGAATCGGAATATGCAGATACACATCCTGCAAAACTATTGTAGACATAAAATGCCCTTGCTAAACAAAAGGCAGAATAGTCCTACAGTAACCATCTTGAATGTTGGTATACATAACGATTCAATATTGATAGATCCGGAACTGGTCTGAAGGAATTGACCTTCTTTGGTACAATGAAGAGATAAAATAAAACCCTAGCCCCTGTTCCAGAACTGGAACTGGCATAATTACTCCAGCCAACTCTAGATCTGAAACACATTTCAGAAATGCTGAGCCTTGCTGTGTAAACTGGGACACGGGAAGAAAAAAATCTCTTAGTAGGAGGCCTTAACTGAAGCCAATTCTGTACCTTTCTGAAACAATGTTCTGAAACCAGAGATTGAGAACGGAATTGATCCAAACTCCTTTGAATAAAACGTAATCAGCCCCATACCAGCTGAACTGGAAAAAAGGGCCACACCTTCATGGGTACTTAGGAGCTGACTATAGGTTTCTATAAGGCTTGGATATATTCCAAACTGGAAATAGTTTCCAAACTGAAACCGCTCCTGAGGATGAAGGATCAGGCTTTTGTTCCTTATTATGAGAAAAAGAACGAAAAAAATGATTATTACCCTGGAAAGAAAGGGAAAAACAAAGTTAACTTAGAAGACATATCAGCATTCCAAGTTAAATCCATAAAGCTTTTCTAGCTAAAATAGCTAGAGACATATACCTGACATCAACTCAAATGATATCAAAAGATGGTATCACTAATAAAATTATTAGTATGTTATAGAATAAAAATAATGCTATAAAATTATGATCTGTTACTTGTTGCGCTAAAACTTCTAACCAAAAAGATGAAGCTGCAGCAACATCCGGTAAAAATATAGCAGGTCTAAGAAGATTACCTAAACATAAGTAAACTTTTCTTAGAAAGGATTCAATTTTCTTATCTAAAGGATCCTTAAATTTAGTACTATCTGCCGTAAGAATAGTAGTACATTTTAGCAGGAATAGAGACAGCCCCAAACCTTAGGGATTTTGTCCCAAAAAAACTCTAATCTGTCAGATGGCACAGAATATAATTGCTTAAACGTTTAGGAGGAGTAAAAGAATTACCCAAATATTCCATTCCCTGGAATTACTTCAGAAAAAGCATCAGGGAGATTAAACACTTCTGGAATAAATACAGGAGATTTAAAAAACCCTATTTAAACGTTTAGATTTAGAATCAAGAGGACCAGAATCCTCTATATCTAAAGCAATTAATACGTCTTTAAATAAAGAACGAATAAATTCCATCTTGAACAAATACAAAGATTAAACAGCATCAACCTCTGAGACAGAAACTTCTGAACCAGAAGAACCATTATCAGTATCAGAACGATGATGTTCATTTAAAAATTCATCTGAAAAAAGAGAAGTTTTTAAAAGACTTTTATGTAAACTAGAAGGAGAAATAACAGACATAACCTTCTAAATGGATTTAAAAAAATAAAATCTCTTATGTTTAACAGGAACACTCTGAAAATTAAATGTTGACGAAACAGCAACAGGTAATATAACAGTACTAAAGGAAATTTTATCTGCATTAATAAGTTTGTCATGACATGCAATACAAACAACAGCTGGAAAACAGATACACTTAGCTTGGTAGCTCCAGCAGTAGACAGTGATTTTCCTGTAGTATCTTCTGACTCAGATGCAACGTGAGACATCTTGCAATATGTAAGAGAAAAAACAACATATAAAGCAAAATTGATCAAATTCCTTAAATGCCAGTTTCAGGAATGGGAAAAAATGCCAAAGAACAAGCTTCTAGCAACCAGAAGCACTGAAAAAATAAGACTTAAATAATGTGGAGACAAAAGCGACGCCCTTATTTTTTAGCGCCTAAATAAGACGCCCACATTATTTGGCGCCTAAATGCTTTTGGCGCCAAAAATGACGCCACATCCGGAACGCCGACATTTTTGGCGCAAAATAACGTCAAAAAATGACGCAACTTCCGGCGACACGTATGACGCCGGAAACGGAAAAGAATTTTTGCGCCAAAAAAGTCCGCGCCAAGAATGACGCAATAAAATGAAGCATTTTCAGCCCCCGCGAGCCTAACAGCCCACAGGAAAAAAAGAGTCAAATTGAAGGTAAGAAAAATGATTAATTCAAATGCATTATCCCAAATATGAAACTGACTGTCTGAAAATAAGGAAAGTTGAACATTCTGAGTCAAGGCAAATAAATGTTTGAATACATATATTTAGAACTTTATAAACAAAGTGCCCAACCATAGCTTAGAGTGTCACAGAAAATAAGATTTACTTACCCCAGGACACTCATCTACATGTTTGTAGAAAGCCAAACCAGTACTGAAACGAGAATCAGCAGAGGTAATGGTATATATAAGAGTATATCGTCGATCTGAAAAGGGAGGTAAGAGATGAATCTCTACGACCGATAACAGAGAACCTATGAAATAGACCCCGTAGAAGGAGATCACTGCATTCAAATAGGCAATACTCTCCTCACATCCCTCTGACATTCACTGCACGCTGAGAGGAAAACCGGGCTCCAACTTGCTGCGGAGCGCATATCAACGTAGAATCTAGCACAAACTTACTTCACCACCTCCATCGGAGGCAAAGTTTGTAAAACTGAATTGTGGGTGTGGTGAGGGGTGTATTTATAGGCATTTTAAGGTTTGGGAAACTTTGCCCCTCCTGGTAGGAATGTATATCCCATACGTCACTAGCTCATGGACTCTTGCTAATTACATGAAAGAAAGACCTTGTTCCAGCAGATCCCTGCGACAAGGTAACCCTCATAGAGGCGAAACCACTAATCCGTGACCACGATCTATGCAGCCTCAACGGAGTAAGCAGTATCATTGATGCCTGTCTCTTCTAGATTCAAGCCACCATTCAAGGAGTGATATGGCAGGAAAGGAAAAATTGTAATGAACCTCCAAGGCACCGGCCAATGTAGCCATTAGCTCCGCCTGAGGATCCCTGAACCACGACCCATAATGGGTAAACTGGAATAGAAACGGGACGTCCCAAGATTCTCATTCGGCGTCCCCTTCCAGTTACAATTCAGATAAAAGGAATTTCTCTAAATAACATTCGTCCCGGGTGATCACCCCCGGAGAGATGGTCGCAGACAGCGAGCAGCAGTGAACCTCTGCAAACTACCAAACTCAAGATACTACCCTCAACGATAGGGAGTCTCTTGTGCTCAAAAGGAGATCCAAGCCAGCAAAGGTAAGACCGACTAGAATCCCTACACTGGGACAAACCCAGTAGACTAAATCCTCAGAGCAGAAAAGATTGCCTGAAGATCCAAAAAGATAAATGGGAGGGAAAACTTCCTGGAGTTTCCTGGCCCCCTTAGGCACGCCCCCACCAAACTGTCGGACTTGCGACCGAAGTCAAAACCACCCCGGTTGATTTAAAAAAGGATGTCCCACAGGACAGGGAGATCTTGACAAGGACACTGGACAGCTATTCGCTCAACCAGTAGTCCAGATAAATATGCAAATACAGAGTCGAAACAGCTCCCTACCACTGCCTCAGCACACACCGAACCTCGGTTGGGATGAGACTTGGCAAAAGGAATGAAGTCCAATATGGACCCCATGACAAGTCATCACCCCCGAACACAGTGCCAGCGATGGCCTGAAGGAGGATTGGAGTGCACGACCTGAAGAAGCTAACCCCAAGAAAAATCTACCTGGCTAAGAAAGCTAACTTGGCATCCAGGAATCCACCCTGGCGCCCACATCAGAGAAACTCTGGTCTAGATCCATCTCTGAGGATCGAGGGAGACAGATGAAGTCTCTAAAAGCCTTCTATCAGACGAGACCATGGAAATGAAACCAGAATCGTCAATACAAGGGAAACTACCACTGCCAAAATAAAACCCCAGATCCTAAAAGAAAATAATTAGAATCAGTAGCGAAAACTGAAAACCAAAGTACTGGAAAAGCCGGTCCTTTGAAACAGGAAAGTTCCCAAAGGAGGAATGAAAAAGGTATGATATCCTTCCTCGACAGTGATCCTGCACTGTTCCTCCCGTACAAAAGGTAGAGTATACCTTATAGTCTCCCTCTGGAACAAGGAGACCTGATAAGCCTTGCTTAAGTACTATAGGATCCAAATAGGACGGGATATCCCACCCTCTATTGGACCATGAAACAACAGCAGTTTTAGTAGTATCCCAAACCTCACACTGCGATAGGCACTGGAACAATGACTCCAAAAGAGAACAAAAAACCCGCACCCACTTGAAAAAGGCTTCCCTCTCTCTGTCGGAAAGACAGGATCAAGAGAAGGAAAAACTGTCCTGGAAGGCATGATTTGAAGCCTAGCTCTGACCTCTAGGACCCATGTATCCTATACGATCCTGATCAGGCGTCTGAAAAAAAGGCTATAGTCAGACCCCCAGAGACAGAACTTTTTTTCACTTTCTGCGATGAGATTTTCTTTGTGAAATTTTTTCTGCAGGTAATTTTTAAATTAAATTGTAAATTTGTCATTTACACTAAAGCACCAGATCCATTGCAATGTGTTGGTTAACTGGATAATAAAGCAATATTTTAAGTTTTATAATCTAGTGCAGTAGTTGAAAATTGCATTGCATATTAGCTACAGACAAAAAAAGGAATTGTAAAATGTTTCTTGAATTAATTTGTTTCCTTTTCTCTTAGTTTAACAGAAATGTAGTAATAAAAAGGTGCATTGCTCATACAAACATCTTACATTCAGAAAAAAACAGCTTGCAGACTGTGAAAAGCTAGGGAACAAGCTTGCAAAAATCTCAGAGCCAGACAACAATTAATGCACTGCTGTTTTGCAGCACTACTGCATATTTGATTGATGTCTTCAAACAGTACTTTGCTCTGGATGCACTGTGTTAAGGAAAACTTATACAATGCAGCCAGAGAACAGCTCTGTTTTAAAAGAACAGCCTAATGTGGAGCAGCGCTGAAAAGTGCTAACAGCTCCTGTTCTTTCTGCAGACATGCTGCATTTTCTGTGATGACATCTCAGATCACTCTATGTTCTGCCTTGGGGGTCAGACCACAACACGATCCAAAGTAGGACCTGACAAAGGTCCCTCCTGTCATCTAGGTTAGATGGACCAGCTCTGCCTGGATCTATTCCGGGACTGAGTTGGTTCCCCAAGCACCTGAATAGCTCAGGTCATCAAAAAAAAACCCCCACAGAATAGCGGAACCAATTTAACGCTCTCTCTCAAACAGAAGGAAAGAGTGAACTTAGGAGTCATATCTGTCAGAGCGATTCAAGGTCTAAACAAAAAAAGAAAAAACTTGAAGCCCCAGCTTTAGGGGCTAGAAGTCCGCAAATAATCCAGATAAAGAATTATAAGCTCTAAAGATTTAATTTCTTCTCGAAAATATTGAGGGAACCATCACCTCGAATCGAGACAGAGATGCTTCAACAGGAATTCTCCAGAAATTGCGACAACCTAAGTCTTCAGTACATAAATATTCCATATGACGAAAACATCATCCTAAAAAGAGTTTCCTCAATAATCACGAGCTCTAAGAATAAATATCCTTAAAACAGAATAGTAGAGCCCGGAACTGGGATACTTAAAAAAAAAAAGGAAATAGATGAAAAAGGAATAGGATCCCATCCTACTCCACCGGTCTTAATCAAGTTCGCTATTTGATTTAGAGATTCGACTGGCAGATAAGTCCTAGGAATCTCTAAATTCGCCAAAACCTCTCTCAGAAGCAAGCGCAGGCGTGCCACTCTAAATCTAAAGGTGAAATCCTTCTCTGTCGAAGGAATAGAAGCAGCAGTCTCCGACCCAGGAGGTCC
Source organism: Bombina bombina (assembly GCF_027579735.1). Lineage (NCBI taxonomy): Eukaryota > Metazoa > Chordata > Amphibia > Anura > Bombinatoridae > Bombina > Bombina bombina. The sequence continues at coordinate 747,567,928 of NC_069499.1, forward strand.
GTCCTCTAAAGCCTCAGAAAGACCGCATCCCCAGATGACTGATCGGATACAACCGACAATTTACACAATGCTCCCTGGGCAGGAGTGCATGGATTAACCCATCATTTGCGCGTAGCAGTACGAGGCAAAACCACTAAGGCCGCAGAAATGGTCATACAGAACTGCACAGTAACGTTTGGTGGAAAAAGGCCCCCTCCAGGTGGAGGATTAGCGGTACCAGGGGAAGCTGCATGTGTAGGATCAGATGACTTTAGGGGACACGCCTCACGGGACGAAGAGTCCTCAGAGGCAGAAGGCTCAGTGGCATCTAGCATCTCAACATTGGATGATTAAAACACCCTGTTGCGGCCTCCTCACAATATACACAGGTATCGAATTCTGTCGTAGAGGGATCCCCCTCTAAAAATTCAGAATCCTTCATAAACTAGGTAACCCTAATTAACAGAGAAAAGCAACCGGCACCTTAGACCCCCAATGGCTGGGGCACTCACCACCTCCTATGACCCAGACAGTATAGAGAAAACTCGCTCCTCTCCGTAGTTACTCGGTCAGGAAATAGGAAATGGAAACCGTGACCACTCCCGGTAAAACAGTGTGCCATACAGGACCGCCCCTGCTAAAGGAAAAAGCGTGCCAAGCCTAATAAAACTGCGCAGCTCTTAAGTAAAAAAGGCAACCTGTACGTTCTGTAACAGACTATGAGCCCAAAAAACTTTTCACACACATAAAGCAGCAGAAATCACATAAATAAATGATACAAACCCACTGGATCCTATACGATCCTGATCAGGCGCCTCAAAAAAATGCTATAGTCAGACCCCAACACGATCCAAAGTAGGACCTGACACAGGTCCCTCATGTCATCTAGGTTAGATGGGCCTGCTCTGCCTGGATCTATTTCGGGACTGAGTTGGTTCCCAAACCACCTGAATAGCTCAGGTTATCAAAAACCTGTAAAACCCCCACAGAATAGCGGAACCAAATTAACTCTCTCTCAAGCAGAAGGAAAGAGTGAACTTAGGAGTCATATCTGTCAAGAGCGATTCAAGGTCTAAACAAAAAAGGAAAAAACTTGAAGCCCCAACTTTAGGGGCTAGAAGTCCTCGAATAATCCAGATAAAGAATTATAAGATCTAAAGATTTAATTTCTTCTTGAAAATATCGAGGGAAACATCACCTCGAATCGAGACAGAGATGCTTCAACAGGAAGTTTCCAGAAATTGCGACAACCTAAGTCTTCAGTACATAAATATCCCATATGATGAAAACATCGTCCTAAAAAGAATTTCCTCAATCAAAAACTCTAAGAATAACTATCCTTAAAACAGAATAGGAAAAGCAATAAGCAAGGGCACAAAAAGAGTGATAGCCAATTAGGAATGTGCAACAACACAACCCCCCATAGAACCCGGAACTGGGATACTTAAAAAAAGAAAAGAAAAAAGAAACAGACTAAAAAAGGAATAGGATCCCATCCTACTCCACCGGTCTTAATCAAGTTCGCTATCTGATTTAGAGATCTGAGATTCGACTGGCAGATCAGTCCTAGAAATCTCTAAAATCGCCAAAACCTCTCTCAGAAGCAAGCGCAGGCGTGCCACTCTAAATCTAAAAGGCAAAATCCTCCTCTGCCGGAGGAATAGAAGCAGCAGTCTCCGACCAAGAAGGTCTGTCCTCTGAAGCCTCAGAAAGACCCGCATCCCCAGATGACTGATCGGATACAACCGACAATTTACACGATGCTCCCTGGGCAGGAGTGCATGGATTAACCCTTCATTTGCGCATAGCAGTACGAGGCAAAACCGCTAAGGCCGCAGAGGATTAGCGGTACCAGGGGAAGCTGTATGTGTAGGATCAGATGACTTTAGGGGACACGCCACACGGGACGAAGAGTCCTCAGAGGCGGAAGGCTCAGTGGCATCTAGCATCTTAACATTGGATGATGAAAACACCCTGTTGCGGCCTCCTCACAATATACACAGGTATCGAATTCTATCGTAGAGGAATCCCCCTCTAAAAATTCAGAATCCTCCATAAACTTGGATAACCCTAATTAACAGTGAAAAACAACCTGCACCTTAGACCCCCAATGGCTGGGGCACTCACCACCTCCTATGACCTAGACAGTATAGAGAAAACTCGCTCCTCTCTGTAGTTGGAAGGAAATAGGAAATGGAAACCGTAACCACTCCCAGTCACACAGTGTGCCATGCAGGACCGCCCCTGCTAAAGGAAAAAGCACGCCAAGCCTAATAAAACTGTGTAGCTCTTAAGTAAAAAAGGCAACCTGTACGTTCCGTATCAGTCTATGAGCCCAAAAAACTTTTCACACACATAAAGCAGCAGAAATCACATAAATAAATGATAAAACCCCATTGTTCAACAATCCCCCTAATGAGATATTAACCCTTGATTCCGTAAAGATAAAAAGGAGTCCCACTGTGACCCTGTCTTCTAGCGTGAACAGATGTGTAAAAAATTAAACGATCTTACCGGAATCTATGCCGTGGAACTGAAACACGGTCCTTCAAGTGTGACAGACTGTAGCATGGACTTGAGTGATGAAAAGCAGTTAGCGAAACTCATCAACGCTGATTGCTTAGGAGCTGTTAACATGAGTCTGGATGGGTTCACAGAAAGACTCTCCCTGCATCTCCAGACTCTAACTTTCATCAATGCTCTCACTGAGAAGGCTGACAAGACTATTTAAAACTCCAGTCCCATATCGAAGGGTAGATAACCTTCCTGAGGAACTACTCTGAAATCTTCTGACACTTCTCTGCCAACCTCCTGTGACGAAAGGCAAAGAATGACTGGGGATAAAGGAAGTGGGGGAGGTATTTTTGGCTGTGGTGTCTTTGCCTCCTCCTGGTGGCCAGTTTCTGTATTTCCCACAAGTAATGAATCCAGCTGTGGACTCTCCCTGTATTAAGAAGGACATCTTTTTATTGCACATCACCAATTCTGTATAATCAACACTGTTATATTAATATACTTTTTACCTCTATGATTACATGTATCTAAGCTTCACAGATTGCCCCTTATCTCAGTGCTGGTTCTTGCCTAACCATTATCATTCTCCACGGGAGTGAGCACAATGTTAGCTATATTGCACACAAACTAGCACTGTCTAGCTTTTGTAAAATATTTAAAAAGCAAATTAAAAGCACTGAGATAATAGGCAGCCTGCAGGGGCTAAGAAAAGGGCACACGTAGAGATTATAACAAAAAAGAAACAATATATATTAGTGCAAACACTGTGTCAGAAATTATTATGAATGCACACTCCACTGTGTTCAAAACTTGAAAGCATACAGTCTCTTTAAACTGATATCTTCCAATCCTGTGTTAGATTGCGGACTTCAAAGAGAAATAGTATATAGTGAAGTTTTGTATCATATAGGTAATACCAGCATGAGGGAGAACCTTACTCACATAGAATAGTGCTATAAATGAGCTGTCAGGTAAGACAGCGTGTGATTATACCAAAAGATTCTGTGGCAAAACACCATGGACATCAACTGTGTCTTAATATAAAAACAATTTATTGTTTAAAAACCAAGGTTACACAAACAAGGGTTAGTAGGACTACTAAGTAGTATTCCAAAGCAAGTTCTACGGTGAAGTTGTACCATACACACGGCAAACTAAACCAATCTTGGAACAGGCATGAGCAATACAGCTTGTAAAGTCCCGCCTCCTGTAACGTCAGTCCTTGAATCAACACTCCAACATACGTTTCTCTATGTCGACTTTTTCAAGGTGTAACATCTGTTGAATCATCGGTCTTTTTAAATGTCCAGTTGAGTCCTTATTGGTTACTTGGTTTAATGCAATATTCACGTCCTCATATTAACATTTCACAAATACACATAAAAAAGTTGATTTCTTTCTAATGGCAGGGAGTCAGCAAAATACATTCACAACCTATGGGAAATCAATACCCAATCTGTGGAGTCCACACAAAAAAAATAGGGAGGGAAAGGAAGGGAAAACAGCCCTGAGTACTTGGCACCACTGCTTGAACAACCTTTCTCACAAACATCAAGTCAGTAAAATTTTGTGAAAGTATATAATGAAGACCAAGTAGCAGCCTTACATATCTGTTAAACTGGAGCCTCATTCTTGAAGGCCCAGGAAGTAGACACCGCACGAGTAGATCGTGCCTTAATCCGTGATGGAGGCTGCTGACCCATTCCTATATAAGCCATATGAAACAAAGTTCTGAACCAGAAGGATAGGGTAACAGCTGTTGCTTTCTGCATAAACAAGAAAGATGATTGATGAAATTCCTTGGCAGCATGAAGATAAAACTTTAAAACTCTAACGACATCCAGATTATGCAATAATCTCTCCTTGGTAGAGGAAGGATTAGGACAAAGACGGAACAAACATTTCCTGATTGATATTGTGAGTTGACACAACCTTAGGTAAAAATCCCGTCTTTGTCCGAAGTACAGTCTTATCCAAATTAAAGGGTACAAACGTACAAAGTTCTCCAGTAAACAAATGATGGTGCTGGGTATAAAGACAAAATTGTATGCATATATAGTAAACAAACCCTGGGGGGTAATATCTCAAATAGTGGAGGGTATCGTAGCAATAATACTGCTGTGTCTTGATGCTGGCAAAAAACGGAACTCGCTACTTACAGGAATGTAGGCGCACGCGCTCGACGAGGAAACAGTAGCATCCAGCCGGTCCTGCTCCAGGTAGTAATAACCGGATTACTCCTTGACCGGCAAGCCAGTTCAGCGTTCTGTGCCTTCTCCCTCCTCGAGGCTGCACGACTCAGCGCACCGGCACTTCCTGATGACGTAGTCCGGCGTCAGCTGTAGACAACGATCCTTACTACATTACCATCCTCCACATCGTAACGTCCCCCAGGGCGCATACAACAACCCACGGCTGCAGGGCACTATTAGACAGAAGGGCTCCTTACCCTTCTCGATAAGTAGAAAAAATAAGTCCAGAAAGCTCCCACTTGATATAAATAAAAATCCAAACTTTATTAGAATCCAAATCCATTAAAAGTGTATGGAGGCAACATCAAAGATAGGGGGAGAGACTAATAAGTCTTACATGTTTCGGCAAGGTATAGCCGTAATCATAGACATAAATTCATACAGGTGTATTTACAAAGGTAAAATGATCCCCATTGGTTAAAACATAACACACCCTTCCCCTTCACTCCTTTGCAAGAGAACAAAAGTTAACCTTTTAAGCTGCATAAATATTTTACTATCATAAATGAAACAAACAAAAAAAATTTTAAATTAAATTCAAGAAATATACTTTAAATAATCCTAGTTAGTGGAAGGCTAGTTAAAATAGTAAATAAGCATCAGAGCATATAGTAATTTATATAAATAATGTGAACAAAAAGCAACTCAATAGCTACTGGGCTGAATTGTTTATATCCATGCTGCAAGTTAAAGCTATTAGCAATATAGATCACATTTATACAGTACCCAAACTTTTAATGGATTTGGATTCTAATAAAGTTTGGATTTTTATTTATATCAAGTCTTATCCAAATGGCACACTAGATAAGGCGGGTCACACAAGAGGGCAGACAATTCTGACACCCTAAGAGCAGATGAAATAGCTAACAGAAACGAAACTTTCCAAGAAAGTAACTTAATATCAATAGAATGTATAGACTCCAACAGAGCCCATAGAACAAGATGCCCAAGTTCTGGTGTTGAATGCTCTGTTTGAGGATCTCACCACCTTCAGTCCACCCGGCTCTTTCACGTCGCTGTGTTAAATGGGAGCACTCATTAACAGCATCCTACATCCGAATGGCAATACACAGCAGTAGTGTGTACTGGGTCTGGACGACAAGTCCAGTAGGAGGACCCAGTGCCGTCTATGTAGTGTCAGACACTCTAGTTATGCGAAGTCCTGTCCTCAACCTGAGGATACTAGTCTGTGTGCCCTCTAATAAAACTTCTAGGGTACATGTGGTATCTCGGTATCAGCCTGCTTTTTCTGTATTCCTCCTTAAAGGGACAGTCAACACCAGAATTTTTGTTATTTAAAAAGAAAGATAATCCCTTTATTACCCATTCCCCAGTTTTGCATAACCAACACAGTTATATAAATATACTTTTTACCTCTGTAATTACCTTGCCTCTGCAAACTGCCCCCTTATTTCAGTTCTTTTGACAGACTTGCATTCTAGCCAATCAGTGCTCACTCCAGGGTAACTTCACATGCATGAGCTCAATGTTATCTATATGAAACACATGAACTAATACCCTCTAGTGGTCAAAATGCATTCAGATTAGAGGCAGTCTTCAAAGTCTAAGAAATTAGCATATGGACCTCCTAGGTTTAGCTTTCAACTAAGAATACCAAGTGAACAAAGCAAAATTGGTGATAAAAGTAAATTGGAAAGTTGTTTAAAATTACATTCCCTATTTCAATCATGAAAGTTTTTTTTGGACTTTACTGTCCCTTTAAGTATCTAGGGTCCTAAAACAGCAGTTGTATTTCTGTTCACTGTCCCTAGCTCATTAGGCAACTTCTTAAGTCTGCAGGAGTCCTGAAACACAAAGTGGAAAATCAGTGTAACTAACATAGTTTGCCTAACAGGGAGCATAGCATAATAAAACTGGGGGAGGCATAGGAACTTCTCTGTGACCACCAGTAGCTAATATTCGCCAAAACTCTACCAAAATAATTATATGGCTTTCAACAACTCCCCTGTCCTCTCTTACAGGAAACAATCCATTGAGGACAAAAAAAAAAAAGAACCTTCCTCTTTCTGCCTACCTCCATGAAATGAGGCAAATAACTACTAGGAGGGTAGGGAAAGTGTGTGTGTCTTGGGGGTGTGTGTATTTAATGCTCTGTTTGGGGAGTTTTTGACTCCACATGGTGGCTAGGTGAAGTATTTCCCATAGGTTTCATTAATGGATTGTGTGGACTCTCACTGCCATTAGAAATTAGTGCATGTGTGTGTGAATGTGATATATATATATATATATATATATATATACATACATGTATATATATATATATATATATATATATATATATATATATATATACACACATACATATATATATATACACACATACACACATACATATATATATATACACACACACACATAATACCATTTGCAACACAAACCTTGTTGCATTTTTTTAAAAATGTTATACAAATAAACCTACACACACACATATGCAAATATAATCATGAGTTGGATACATTTACATAAGGATTTAGAAAAAAAACCTTCCTAAAGGGAATCGAACTCAGTAACACTAATATGTATAAAATAAGTTATAAAATGGGAGCAATTTCCACTATTCCACATCATACACTAAGAAATAGCTTTGAAAAGACATACTTCGAAGTAAACGTAGATATTATAAAGCATATTAATATAACAATGTTGGTTATGCAAAGCTTGGAATGGGTAGTAAAGGTGTTATCTCTCTATTTAAACAATAAAAAAAATCAAGTAGATTACCCTTAAAGGTGCAGTGCTGCAAGTATTGAAATACTGATCCTTGCTGTTTGTAGGTTACCTTTCTTTATAGATGCATAATAAAACATATTTAAGATACATAGCAATTTAGCCTCTACAATAACAAAGTTTTTAAAAGCTTTAAAATGACTTAAAAAAAAAAAAAAAAGAAAGAAAAGAAAATCAACTTACCAGTGTTGGGGAATTTTGATCAGGCCAAAAGGATTCAGGAACTGGCCAATGTCCCACAGGAACACCAGTTTTTGGATTAGGTCGCACATAGATAAGCTTGTGACAGCTATGCCATGCTTGTGGTGCAAAAGAATTGGCAGGTCTCAGTGCATCTAAAGGACCATCTGCAGAGATTGAAAATGGACAGGAAAAATTACTTGAGGAAAAAAACAACATTTTCATTAATCTTTAAAGGTTACCATTTGTAAAATATCTTACTATTCCAAATCAACAAAGCATTTAGTATAAATAAATTAAGCATATATCGCTTGAATCAGCAGTTTTCTAGCTAGGCGAGCTTAACAACATCCACCCTTAATTATTTTGTTTTTTGTCATATGCAATCTGTAAACCTTTTAATCAACTGTTTACAAGAACAACTATGTTTAAAAAAAACTCATAACCAGTTTAAAATATTGTTCAGATGTATCAGGACAGGCAATGTATGCATTCACTTACCAGAAATCCCCAAGTCATTATTTTTAAATGAATTACAAGGTTAATGTTACTATCAGTCATGTTATTGGTATATAGCATATTGAGTCTGAGAGACCTGCATCCTATTTTAAATGGCTTTTTTTGGTTTCTTTCTTTTTAACTTAAATCCACTTCTATATTTTATTTGTGTTAATTTCACTGTTCGCTCATTTGTGCGCCATACTTGATTTCTATTAGATTTATATATAGATTATTTATTACCAGAGAATGTATAGGTTTGGTAATGGGTGGCAAAAACTTAAAAAAAAACCAAAACATTTATTTTCCATTGGCATGGAGAGTCCACAAATCCATTCAATTACTAGTGGGAATTCAACTCCTGGCCACCAGGGGGAAGCAAAGAACACCCCAGTAGAGCTGTTAAGTATCACTCCCACTTCCCATAACTCCCGTCATTCTTTGCTTCGTACATCATAAGGGGGTGTGTGAAGATGGTGTCTGAAGAAAATCAAGTTGTTAATCCTTTAATGGGTACTTTTCCCCGCAAGCAAGGATTGGGGCAATGATGTGTCCATGTTAATCTCTTTAATAAGAGTAATGGTGGCTTTTAGTAGTTGGAAGACAGCAAGGTATTCTTTGCTTAACTTCCAGAACTTATGCTACCCCTATATAGAAAACCAGGGTTGGTTACACTGGTTTTCTTGTATCTGCAGGTCCCTGTCAGAGGTTGTCAGAGTCTGGCATACATAAGAAGCTGTTCCTGCCCTGCAGCTGAGCTCCACAGGTAAGTGCCTTTTTACATTCTAGATGAGAAGTCTGTGACACTTGGGGGTGACACTTGGGGGTTAAAATCCTCTTTGGTGGAGTCATGGTACAATGTTAATATCTCTTCAAATTGGGGATATAGTTTTGGGCAGCGTATCAGGGCATTAAGAACTTGTGTTTTTTTTTTTTTAAGAATACTGTGCAGGGGCTCAGCAGCTAATAACCCCAATGACGTCTGATTTCCCTCTTAAGGGACTATATATCTTAACAAGGATGTCTGTATTCGACATGTAAATTTGATTTTTAGCCTCAGTGTAAACCCCTGGGGTTAGTCTATTTTGAACCGGAATGGGCTGTGGGTTCCTTTTATATTTAATTTTGCTCATTATATGTTCGAGCAGAGGGTTGTAAGGGAAAGAAGGCCACTTCAACTCTTTCCTTTTGGGTGAGACGTCTTATTTGGTTGACTTATGAGACAGCTGAACAACAGCCTCCTAAGAGGATTACAGCTCTTTTCATTAGGGCTGTCTCTTCTTCCTGGGCCTTTAAAGACCTGGCTTCTGTGAATTAGATCTGCAAGGCGGCCACTTGGTCCTCGCTGCATTCCTTTCCAAATTCAATATTTTCTTTGACTCAGCTGAGGTTTCTTTTGAGAGGAAAGTTCAAGCGGTGGTGCCTTCTGTTTAGGTACAACAGTCATAAGAGGTATACCCTTCAACATGTTATGACACCAGAATGGTACATAATATGACAGAACAGGTGATGAGAGTAGAGAGAAATGAGCTTCTAAGAGAGAAAAAGAGCTCTAAGAAACAACAATTTGAAGGGGTCACGTTCGTGACTAATTATAGCCAACAGTACGATTTTATCTGCAGAATCATTAGAAGGCACCTTCCCCTGCTCTCAGCGGATGATGACATTGTAAACACCATCTCTAAGGGGTGTAGATTCTCAAGTAGAAAAGCTAAAACTACAGGAAATGTTTCCCCTACAGAACTCCCGGATAAGACGACTACTAGAGGGTCATGGTTGACTCACAAGGTTATATCTGTGCAGCAACCGCACATACAAAGCATGCGAGTTTCTAACACCAGAGAAAGAATTTAAAAGTGAAGCAACCGGTATGACATGTGAATACAAAGAAGTGTCTTGAATTGTAGATCTACCAATGTAATTTATTTGCTAACGTACCCAATGCCAGATACAATATACTGGCTTGACTACACGTGAAGTAATGAAGTAAGAACGAGGATATGTGAACACATAACGAATATAGACGCAGGCAAACTTACAACACCTTTGATTCAACATTTTAAAATTAAACATCTTAGCTCCCCAGACACAATGATATGGACTCTGATAGAAAAAGTTAGACAAAAACAGAGGGGTGACTTGGATTATGTCCTTGCTAAAAGAAAAGTCTTCTGGATTTTCAAGCTGGGTACTAGGATGCCCCAGGGACTAATCTCGGAATTTGATTTAGTGAAATTTTGGCAATAACATAAACCAAGTAAATGTATAATTATTGGTTATTTGTAGAGCGCCAACAGATTCCGCAGCGCTAGTAAATGAAGCAAAGTATCTTTATTTTAGCCAGCACTTTTGAATATGTATACATATACATTTGAACATTACTAAATTTTTACATTGCATTAAAGGGACATTATACACTAATTTTTTCTTTGCATAAATGTTTTGTAGATGATCTATTTATATAGCCCATAAAGGGTTTTTTTTAAAAAAAATGTATAGTTTTGCTTATTTTTTAATAACATTGCTCTGATTTTCAGACTCCTAACCAAGCCCCAAAGTTTTATGTGAATACTGTCAGCTACCTTCTCCAGCTTGCTCCTGCTTGTGTAAATGGTCTTTTCATATGCAAAAGAAGGGGGAGGGGGAGTGTCTTATTTCCCACTTGCAGTGGGCTTTCCAGCTACCTTTTCAACAGAGCTAAACTGAGAGCTTCTAAGTAAGTTTTTAAACTGTTTTATACTGGATTTTTATATCAGTATCTGTGCATCTTATTCTTTATAGTAGTGTCTATTACATACAGTTATATGAAAATGAGTGTATACTGTCCCTTTAATGGTTTGAATAAAAAGTAACTACTCTAATAAGTTTAAATGAAATTTGGGAATTTATACTGAATTATACATTCTGAACTTGTGACATATCTCTGGTTTTGAAAGAATTAAGTGACATCCACCCACATCATTTTGGATTGGTTTGTATTATACCTCACGTTCGATCCGACGTGAGGTATCCCCTAGAAATAATTAATAAATACATTTAATCAATACATTTGACTACAACTAGTTCTCAGTCAGCAGAAAAGATACATTGCCATGTATTAAGACCTATAAAATATAGATGACTGGTAACATTATGTATACCGTATCATAGAGATATATTTGCTGATATGCGTTATTAGGATTTTTTGAAAACATACTGACAACGTTGGCATAATAAAATATTCACATTACCTCATTCTCCAAATTTATTAACAAAAGGTTTTTCTACATGCTTTTGAATATAAATTGTAATCCACTGATAGTAATTTGCTCCCAGCCCTATTGTCTAATGATACAAATACTAAATGTAAGGACCAGTCAACACAGTAGATTTGCATAATCAACAAATGCAATATAACAAGACAATGCAATAGCACTTAGTCTGAACTTCAAATGAGGAGTATATTTTTTTTTCTGACAATTTTAAAAGTTGTGTCTTTCCACTCCCCCTGTACCATGTGACAGCCATCAGCCATTCACAAATGCATACACGTACCATGTGACAGCCATCAGCCATTCACAAATGCATACATACTTATTCTTGCACATGCTCAGTAGTAGCTGGTGACTCAAAAAGTTTAAATATAAAAAGAATGTCCACATTTTGTTAATGGAAGTAAATTGGAAAGTTGTTTAAAATGGCATGCTCTATCTGAATAACGAAAGTTTAATTTTGATTGAGTTTCCCTTTAAGCTCATTGGTATTAACATACTGTCAGAGGATTCCAGTGGAGTGGGCTGGGTCGGCAGAGTCATTACAATTTTAACCTCTCGCATTAACTTCTGCATAGGCAGGTCATACAGCTATGACTACGGACATTGGCCGAAACGCGTCAGCTGACCTGTGACGCTACCGGCACCATCCGGGTGCTTTAGGATCAGTGGATGTTTGGTAACGCTGTTCAGCGTATTTTTAATTGTAGATCAAATAAAGAATTTTTAACTTATACTCAACTGACTCCCCGGATTTCATTATTCATCTTCTGTTTAGGTACGCCTGTCGTATTCGCCCTCCCTTCCATTCTGTGTCCACTAGTAATTGAATAGATTTGTGGACTCTCCATGCCTTTGGAAAGAAAACAAAATGTATGCTTACCTGATAAATTATTTTCTTTCCTGGCATGGAGAGTCAACAACCAGCCCTTCATTTATTTTTAAGACAGTGATTCTCTATTTTAAACCTCTATACCCTTGTGTCATCTTCTCTTTCCATGTCCCTGAATGACTGGGCACTATGGGAAGTGGGAGAGATACTTAACAGCTCTGCTGGGTTGTTCTTTGCTTCCCCCTGGTGGCCAGGAGTTGAATTCCCACTAGTAATTGAATGGATTTGTGGACTCTCCATGCCAGGAAAGAAAATAATTTATCAGGTAAGCATACATTTTGTTTTCTTGTTACTTAAGAGAGGTTATATATGTATTTATCAAATTGTTTGTTCATGCTAAAAGAACCTTGTAGTTCAGCCAAATTTGAAATGTACTATGCCATCTCTTCTGGTGAAGCCTGGGTTCTGGTTACTGACAGCTGGTACCACTTTAATGCCAGAGTGGGTGCTAGATACCCACAGAGTGTGCTTTAACACACTTTAGTATAGCATGCCACCTCTTCCTAGTGTATAGGAGGGCAGGTGAATTATTTTTTGTTTTGTTTTTTAGAATTACGCAATTACTGATCAAACTTAACTAAGAGTGCAGAAGGATGTTTAGATATGTAAAGGGACAAAGTCAAAATGAAACTTCCTTATTCAGATAAAGCACACACTTTTAAACAACTTCATTCATTAGTTATCCTTTTTCGAAAACCATATCTAGGTAAATTTAGCAACAGCAATTGGGAGATGGCTGCTAATTGGTGGCTACACATATATTCCTTGTATTCTCCATACCGGGCCAGATTACAAGTGGATCGGTATTTAACGCTGCCACTTGAGCACTAACTCTAATAGAAGTAAGCTCTTTGTGTGCACTGGGTAGCGCTCGTATTACAAATTAATCAAGCTAACCAGTTGCACGTAAAAAGCCCAACTTAGAATATTGCATGCGCCATAACGTATTCCTCCACAGAAGTCAATGGAGCAAAAAAAGTGGAGGGGAAAGTCATGAATATTTCACATTCCAATGTTCTTCACATAGCAGAATATGTTCTATGTATTCATAAATTCATATTTCTACATATATCTGATGGAATTTTGGTACAATAACACAATTTATGCTTACCTGATAAATTTATTTCTCTTGTGGTGTATCCAGTCCACGGATCATCCATTACTTGTGGGATATTCTCATTCCCAACAGGAAGTTGCAAGAGGACACCCACAGCAGAGCTGTAATATAGCTCCTCCCCTAACTGTCATAGCCAGTCATTCGACCGAAAACAAGCCGAGAAAGGAGGAACCATAGGGTGTAGTGGTTACTGTAGTTTAAATTTAAAAATTACCTGCCTTAAAATGACAGGGCGGGCCGTGGACTGGATACACCACAAGAGAAATAAATTTATCAGGTAAGCATAAATTGCGTTTTCTCTTGTAAGGTGTATCCAGTCCACGGATCATCCATTACTTGTGGGATACCAATACCAAACCAACACGGATGAAGGGAGGGACAAGGCAGGAACCACTGCCTGTAAAACCTTTCTCCCAAATATAGCCTCCGAAGAAGCAAAAGTATCAAATTTGTAAAATTTTGAAAAAGTATGAAGCGAAGACCAAGTCGCCGCCTTGCAAATCTGTTCAACAGAAGCCTCATTTTTAAAGGCCCAAGTGGAAGCCACAGCTCTAGTGGAATGAGCTGTAATCCTTTCAGGAGGCTGCTGTCCAGCAGTCTCATAGGCTAAGCGGATTAAGCTTCTTAGCCAAAAAGAAAAAGAGGTTGCCAAAGCCTTTTGACCTCTCCTCTGTCCAGAGTAGACAACAAACAAAGCAGATGTTTGACGAAAATCTTTAGTAGCTTGTAAGTAAAACTTTAAAGCACAGACCACGTCCAGATTGTGTAACACAAGGATGGAACCACAATCTCTTGATTGATATTCTTGTTAGATACCACCTTAGGTAAGAACCCAGGTTTGGTACCCAGGACTACCTTATCCGTATGAAAAATCAGATAAGGAGAATCACATTGTAAGGCAGATAGCTCAGAGACTCTACGAGTCGAAGAAATAGCTACCAAAAAAAAAAAAGAACTTTCCAAGATAAAAGTTTGATATCTATGGAATGAAGAGGTTCAAACGGAACTCCTTGAAGAACCTTAAGAACCAAGTTTAAGCTCCATGGTGGAGCAACAGGTTTAAACACAGGCTTGATTCAAACTAAAGCCTGACAAAATGCCTGAACGTCTGGAACATATGCCAGACGCTAGTGCAAAAGAATAGACAGAGCAAAAATCTGTCCCTTTAAGAAACTAGCTGACAATCCTTTTTCCAAACCTTCTTGGAGAAAAGATAAAATCCTAGGAATCCTGACCTTACTCCATGAGTAACCCTTGGATTCACACCAATAAAGATATCTACGCCATACCTTATGGTAAATTTTCCTGGTGACAGGCTATCGTGCCTGTATTAAGGTATCAATAACTGACTCGGAGAAGCCACGCTTTGATAAAATCAAGCGTTCAATCTCCAGGCAGTCAGCCTCAGAGAAATTAGATTTGGATGGTTGAAAGGACCCTGAAGTAGAAGGTCCTGTCTCAGAGGCAGAGACCATGGTGGAAAGGATGACATGTCCACTAGATCTGCATACCAGGTCCTGCGTGGCCACGCAGGTGCTATCAGAATCACTGATGCTCTCTCCTGCTTGATCTTGGCAATCAGTCGAGGGAGCAGAGGAAACGGTGGAAACACATAAGCCAGGTTGAAAGACCAGGGCACTGCTAGAGTATCTATCAGTGTCGCCTTGGTATCCCTGGACCTTGATCCGTAACACGGAAGCTTGGCGTTCTGGCGAGACGCCATGAGATCCAGTTCTGGTTTGCCCCAACGGAGAATCAGTTGTGCAAATACCTCCAGATGGAGTTCCCACTCTCCCGGATGAAAAGTCTGACGACTTAGAAAATCAGCCTCCCAGTGCTCTACACCTGGGATATGGATAGCTGGTAGGTGGCAAGAGTGAATCTCTGCCCAGTGAATTATTTTTGAAACTTCTAACATCTCTAGGGAACTTCTTGTTCCCCCTCGATGGTTGATGTAAGCTACAGTCGTGATGTTGACCGACTGAAATCTGATGTACCTCAGAGTTGCTAACTGAGGCCAAACCTGAAGAGCCTTGAATATCGCTCTTAGTTCCAGAATATTTATTGGAAGGAGAGACTCCTCCTGAGTCCACGATCCCTGAGCCTTCAGGGAGTTCCAGACTGCACCCCAACCTAGAAGGCTGGCATTTGTTGTTACAATAGTCCAATCTGGCCTGCGAAGGTCATACCTTTGGACAGATGGACCCGAGATAGCCACCAGGGAAGAGGATCCCTGGTCTCTTGGTCCAGATTCAGTTGAGGGGCCAAATCTGTGTAATCCCCGCTCCACTGACTGAGCCTGCATAGTTGCACCGGTCTGAGATGTAAGCGTGCAAACGGCACTATGTCCATTGCCGCTACCATTAAGCCGATTACTTCCATACACTGAGCCACCAAAGGGTGCGGAATGGAATGAAGAACCCGACAGGAATTTAGAAGCTTTGATAACCTGGACTCCGTCAAGGTAAATTTTCATTTCTACAGAATCTATCAGAGTCCCTAGAAAGGAAACTCTTGTGAGTGGGGATAGAGAACACTTTTCCTCGTTCACTTTCCACCCATGCGACCTCAGAAATGTCAGTACTACGTCCGTATGAGACTTGGCAATTTGGAAGTTTGACGCCTGTATCAGGATGTCGTCTAAATAAGGGGATACTGCTATGCCCCGCGGCCTTAGGACCGCCAAAAGCGACCCTAGAACCTTTGTAAAGATTTTTGGGGCTGTAGCTAATCCAAAAGGAAGAGCTACAACTGGTAATGCCTGTCTTGAAAGGCAAACCTGAGAAACCGATGATGATCTTTGTGTATCGGAATGTGAAGATAAGCATCCTTTAGATCCACGGCAGTCATATATTGACCCTTCTGGATCAGTGGTAGGATGGTACGAATAGTTTCCATCTTGAACGACGGAACTTTGAGAAATTTGTTTAAGATCTTTAGATCCAAAATCGGTCTGAAGGTTCCCTCTTTTTTGGGAACCACAAAGAGATTTGAGTAAAAACCCTGTTCCTGTTCCTCCTTTGGAACTGGATGGATCACTCTCATAACTAGGAAGTCTCGTACACAGTGTAAGAATGCCTCTCTCTTTATCTGGTTTGCAGATAATTGTGAAAGGTGAAATCTCCCTTTTGGGGGGGAAGCTTTGAAGTCCAAAAGATATCCCTGGGATATAATTTCCAACGCCCAGGGATCCTGAACATCTCTTGCCCACGCCTGGGCGAAGAGTGAAAGTCTGCCCCTTACTAGATCCGTTACCGGATAGGGGGTCGTTCCTTCATGCTGTCTTAGAGGCAGCAGCAGGCTTTTTGACCTGCTTACCTTTTTTCCAGGTCTGGTTTGGTCTCCAGACCGTCTTGGATTGAGCAAAAGTTCCCTCTTGTTTATTATTAGAGGAAGTTGATGCCGCACCTGCCTTGAAGTTTCGAAAGGCACGAAAATTAGACTGTTTGGCCCTAGATTTGGACCTGTCCTGAGGAAGGGCACGACCTTTTCCTTCCGTGATATCAGCAATAATCTCCTTCAAACCAGGCCCGAATAGGGTCTGCCCCTTGAAGGGAATGTTAAGTAGCTTAGATTTTAAAAGTCACGTCAGCTGACCATGATTTAAGCCATAGCGCTCTGCGCGCCTGTATAGCAAAACCAGAATTCTTAGCCGTTAGTTTATTCAAATGAACAATGGCATCAGAAATAAAATAATTGGCTAGCTTAAGTGCTCTAAGTTTGCCAAATATGTCATCCAATGGAGTCGCTACCTGTAAAGCCTCTTCCAGAGACTCAAACCAGTACGCCGCAGCAGCAGTGACAGGGGCAATGCATGCAATGGGCTGTAGGATAAAACCTTGTTGAATAAATATTTTCTTAAGGTAACCTTCTAATTTTTTATCCATTGGATCTAAAAAAGCACAACTGTCCTCGACAGGGATAGTAGTACGCTTTGCTAGAGTAGAAACTGCTCCCTCCACCTTAGGGACTGTCTGCCATAAGTCCCGTGTGGTGGCGTCTATTGGAAAACATTTTTCTAAAAATAGGAGGGGAAGAGAACGGCACACCTGGTCTATCCCATTCCTTATTAATAATTTCTGTAAACCTTTTAGGTATTGGAAAAACATCAGTACACACCGGCACTGCAAAGCATTTATCCAGTCTACAAAATTTCTCTGGCACTGCAATGGTATCACAGTCATTCAGATCAGCTAAAACCTCCCTAAGTAACACGCCAGGGTTTTCAAGCTTAAATTTAAATGTAGAAATAACAGAATTTATGCTTACCTGATAAATTACTTTCTCCAACGGTGTGTCCGGTCCACGGCGTCATCCTTACTTGTGGGATATTCTCTTCCCCAACAGGAAATGGCAAAGAGTCCCAGCAAAGCTGGTCACATGATCCCTCCTAGGCTCCGCCCACCCCAGTCATTCGACCGACGGACAGGAGGAAATATATATAGGAGAAACCATATGATACCGTGGTGACTGTAGTTAGAGAAAATAATTCATCAGACCTGATTAAAAAACCAGGGCGGGCCGTGGACCGGACACACCGTTGGAGAAAGTAATTTATCAGGTAAGCATAAATTCTGTTTTCTCCAACATTGGTGTGTCCGGTCCACGGCGTCATCCTTACTTGTGGGAACCAATACCAAAGCTTTAGGACACGGATGAAGGAAGGGAGCAAATCAGGTCACCTAAATGGAAGGCACCACGGCTTGCAAAACCTTTCTCCCAAAAATAGCCTCCGAAGAAGCAAAAGTATCAAATTTGTAAAATTTGGCAAAAGTGTGCAGTGAAGACCAAGTCGCTGCCTTACATATCTGGTCAACAGAAGCCTCGTTCTTGAAGGCCCATGTGGAAGCCACAGCCCTAGTGGAGTGAGCTGTGATTCTTTCAGGAGGCTGCCGTCCGGCAGTCTCATAAGCCAATCGGATAATGCTTTTAAGCCAAAAGGAAAGAGAGGTAGAAGTCGCTTTTTGACCTCTCCTTTTACCAGAATAAACAACAAACAAGGAAGATGTTTGTCTGAAATCTTTAGTAGCCTCTAAATAGAATTTTAGAGCACGGACTACGTCCAAATTGTGTAACAAACGTTCCTTCTTTGAAACTGGATTCGGACACAAAGAAGGTACAACTCCTGGTTAATATTTTTGTTGGAAACAACTTTCGGAAGAAAACCAGGCTTAGTACGCAAAACCACCTTATCTGCATGGAACACCAGATAGGGTGGAGAACACTGCAGAGCAGATAACTCTGAAACTCTTCTAGCAGAAGAAATTGCAACCAAAAACAAAACTTTCCAAGATAATAACTTAATATCTACGGAACGTAAGGGTTCAAACGGAACCCCTTGAAGAACTGAAAGAACTAGATTTAGACTCCAGGGAGGAGTCAAAGGTCTGTAAACAGGCTTGATCCTAACCAGAGCCTGAACAAATGCTTGAACATCTGGCACAGCTGCCAGTCTTTTGTGAAGTAAAACAGATAAAGCAGAGATCTGTCCCTTCAGAGAACTTGCAGATAATCCTTTCTCCAAACCTTCTTGTAGAAAGGATAGAATCTTAGGAATTTTTATCTTGTTCCATGGGAATCCTTTAGATTCACACCAACAGATATATTTTTTCCATATTTTATGGTAAATTTTTCTAGTTACAGGCTTTCTAGCCTAAATCAGAGTATCTATTACAGAATCTGAAAACCCACGCTTTGATAAAATCAAGCGTTCAATCTCCAAGCCGTCAGTTGGAGGGAAACCAGATTCGGATGTTCGAATGGACCCTGAACAAGAAGGTCCTGTCTCAAAGGTAGCTTCCATGGTGGAGCCGATGACATATTCACCAGGTCTGCATACCAAGTCCTGCGTGGCCACGCAGGAGCTATCAAGATCACCGAGGCCCTCTCCTGATTGATCCTGGCTACCAGCCTGGGGATGAGAGGAAACGGTGGGAATACATAAGCTAGGTTGAAGGTCCAAGGTGCTACTAGTGCATCTACTAGGGTCGCCTTGGGATTCCTGAATCTGGACCCGAAGCAAGGAACCTTGAAGTTCTAACGAGACGCCATCAGATCCATGTCTGGAATGCCCCATAATTGAGTTATTTGGGCAAAGATTTCCGGATGGAGTTCCCACTCCCCCGGATGGAATGTCTGACGACTCAGAAAATCCGCTTCCCAATTTTCCACTCCTGGGATGTGGATCGCAGACAAGTGGCAGGAGTGATCCTCCGCCCATTGAATTATCTTGGTCACTTCTTTCATCGCCAGGGAAGTCCTTGTTCCCCCCTGATGATTGATATATGCAACGGTCGTCATGTTGTCTGACTGAAACCTTATGAATTTGGCCTTTGCTAGTTGAGGCCAAGCTCTGAGAGCATTGAATATCGCTCTCAGTTCCAGAATGTTTATCGGGAGAAGAGACTCTTCCCGAGACCATAGACCCTGAGCTTTCAGGGATTCCCAGACCGCGCCCCAGCCCACTAGACTGGCGTCGGTCGTGACAATGACCCACTCTGGTCTGCGGAAGCTCATTCCCTGTGACAGATTGTCCAGGGTCAGCCACCAACGGAGTGAATCTCTGGTCTTTTGATCTACTTGAATCGTCGGAGACAAGTCTGTATAATCCCCATTCCACTGTCTGAGCATGCACAGTTGTAATGGTCTTAGATGAATTCGTGCAAAAGGAACTATGTCCATTGTTGCAACCATCAATCCTATTACTTCCATGCACTGCGCTATGGAAGGACGAGGAACAGAATGAAGTACTTGACAAGAACTTAGAAGTTTTGATTTTCTGACCTCTGTCAGAAAAATCCTCATTTCTAAGGAATCTATTATTGTTCCCAAGAAGGGAACTCTTGTTGACGGGGACAGAGAACTTTTTTCTTTGTTCACCTTCCATCCGTGAGATCTGAGAAAGGCTAGGACGATGTCCGTATGAGCCTTTGCTTTTGACAGGGACGACGCTTGAATCAGGATGTCGTCCAAGTAAGGTACTACTGCAATGCCCCTTGGTCTTAGAACTGCTAGAAGGGACCCTAGTACCTTTGTGAAAATCCTTGGAGCAGTGGCTAATCCAAATGGAAGTGCCATAAACTGGTAATGCTTGTCCAGAAAAGCGAACCTTAGGAACTGATGATGTTCCTTGTGGATAGGAATATGTAGGTACGCATCCTTTAAATCCACGGTAGTCATAAATTGATTTTCCTGGCTAGTAGGTAGGATCGTTCGAATAGTTTCCATTTTGAACGATGGTACCCTGAGAAATTTGTTTAGGATCTTTAGATCCAAAATTGGTCTGAATGTTCCCTCTTTTTTGGGAACTATGAACAGATTGGAATAAAATCCCATTCCTTGTTCTCTTATTGGAACTGGATGTATCACTCCCATCTTTAACAGGTCTTCTACACAATGTAAGAATGCCTGTCTCTTTATTTGGTTTGAAGATAATTGAGACCTGTGGAACCTTCCCCTTGGGGGTAGTTCCTTGAATTCCAGGAGATAACCTTGAGAAACTATTTCTAGCGCCCAAGGATCCTGAACATCTCTTGCCCAAGCCTGAGCAAAGACAGAAAGTCTGCCCCCCACTAGATCCGGTCCCTGATCGGGGGCTATCCCTTCATGCTGTTTTGGTAGCAGTGGTAGGCTTCTTGGCCTGCTTACCCTTGTTCCAGCCTTGCATTGGTTTCCAGGCTGGTTTGGGTTGTGAAGTATTACCCTCTTGCTTAGAGGATACAGAATTAGAGACTGGTCCGTTTCTGCGAAAGGGACGAAAATTAGGCTTATTATTAGCCTTAAAAGACCTATCCTGTGGGAGGGCGTGGCCCTTTCCCCCAGTGATGTCTGAAATAATCTCTTTCAAATCAGGTCCAAATAATGTTTTACCTTTGAAAGGAATGTTAAGCAATTTTGTCTTGGAAGACACATCCGCTGACCAAGACTTTAGCCAAAGCACTCTGCGCGCCACGACAGCAAACCCTGAATTTTTCGCCGCTAATCTAGCTAATTGCAAAGCGGCATCTAAAACAAAAGAGTTAGCCAATTTAAGTGCTTGAACTCTGTCCATAACCTCCTCATACGAAGATTCTTTACTGAGCGATTTTTCTAGTTCCTCGAACCAGAAACACGCTGCCGTAGTGACAGGAACAATGCATGAAATTGGTTGTAGAAGGTAACCTTGCTGTACAAAAATCTTTTTAAGCAAACCCTCTAATTTCTTATCCATAGGATCTTTGAAAGCACAACTATCTTCGATAGGAATAGTAGTGCGTTTGTTTAGAGTAGAAACCGCCCCCTCGACCTTGGGGACTGTCTGCCATAAGTCCTTTCTGGGGTCGACTATAGGAAATAATTTCTTAAATATAGGGGGGGGAACAAAAGGTATGCCGGGCCTTTCCCACTCTTTATTTACTATGTCCGCCACCCGCTTGGGTATAGGAAAAGCGTCGGGGGGCACCGGAACCTCTAGGAACTTGTCCATCTTACATAATTTCTCTGGAATGACCAAATTGTCACAATCATCAAGAGTAGATAACACCTCCTTAAGCAGTGCGCGGAGATGTTCTAATTTAAATTTAAATGTCACAACATCAGGTTCAGCTTGATGAGAAATTTTTCCTGAATCTGAAATTTCTCCATCAGACAAAAACAGAATTTATGTTTACCTGATAAATTACTTTCTCCAACGGTGTGTCCGGTCCACGGCGTCATCCTTACTTGTGGGATATTCTCTTCCCCAACAGGAAATGGCAAAGAGCCCAGCAAAGCTGGTCACATGATCCCTCCTAGGCTCCGCCTACCCCAGTCATTCGACCGACGTTAAGGAGGAATATTTGCATAGGAGAAACCATATGATACCGTGGTGACTGTAGTTAAAGAAAATAAAATATCAGACCTGATTAAAAAACCAGGGCGGGCCGTGGACCGGACACACCGTTGGATAAAGTAATTTATCAGGTAAACATAAATTCTGTTTTCTCCAACATAGGTGTGTCCGGTCCACGGCGTCATCCTTACTTGTGGGAACCAATACCAAAGCTTTAGGACACGGATGAAGGGAGGGAGCAAATCAGGTCACCTAAATGGAAGGCACCACGGCTTGCAAAACCTTTCTCCCAAAAATAGCCTCAGAAGAAGCAAAAGTATCAAACTTGTAAAATTTGGTAAAAGTGTGCAGTGAAGACCAAGTCGCTGCCCTACATATCTGATCAACAGAAGCCTCGTTCTTGAAGGCCCATGTGGAAGCCACAGCCCTAGTGGAATGAGCTGTGATTCTTTCGGGAGGCTGCCGTCCGGCAGTCTCGTAAGCCAATCTGATGATGCTTTTAATCCAAAAAGAGAGAGAGGTAGAAGTTGCTTTTTGACCTCTCCTTTTACCGGAATAAACAACAAACAAGGAAGATGTTTGTCTAAAATCCTTTGTAGCATCTAAATAGAATTTTAGAGCGCGAACAACATCCAAATTGTGCAACAAACGTTCCTTCTTCGAAACTGGTTTCGGACACAGAGAAGGTACGATAATCTCCTGGTTAATGTTTTTGTTAGAAACAACTTTTGAAAGAAAACCAGGTTTAGTACGTAAAACCACCTTATCTGCATGGAACACCAGATAAGGAGGAGAACACTGCAGAGCAGATAATTCTGAAACTCTTCGAGCAGAAGAAATTGTAACCAAAAACAAAACTTTCCAAGATAATAACTTAATATCAACGGAATGTAAGGGTTCAAACGGAACCCCCTGAAGAACTGAAAGAACTAAGTTGAGACTCCAAGGAGGAGTCAAAGGTTTGTAAACAGGCTTGATTCTGACCAGAGCCTGAACAAAGGCTTGAACATCTGGCACAGCTGCCAGCTTTTTGTGAAGTAACACAGACAAGGCAGAAATCTGTCCCTTCAGGGAACTTGCAGATAATCCTTTTTCCAATCCTTCTTGAAGGAAGGATAGAATCTTAGGAATTTTAACCTTGTCCCAAGGGAATCCTTTAGATTCACTCCAACAGATATATTTTTTCCAAATTTTGTGGTAAATCTTTCTAGTTACAGGCTTTCTGGCCTGAACAAGAGTATCGATAACAGAATCTGAGAACCCTCGCTTCGATAAGATCAAGCGTTCAATCTCCAAGCAGTCAGCTGGAGTGAGACCAGATTCGGATGTTCGAACGGACCCTGAACAAGAAGGTCTCGTCTCAAAGGTAGCTTCCATGGTGGAGCCGATGACATATTCACCAGATCTGCATACCAAGTCCTGCGTGGCCACGCAGGAGCTATCAAGATCACCGACGCCCTCTCCTGATTGATCCTGGCTACCAGCCTGGGGATGAGAGGAAACGGCGGGAACACATAAGCTAGTTTGAAGGTCCAAGGTGCTACTAGTGCATCCACTAGAGCCGCCTTGGGATCCCTGGATCTGGACCCGTAGCAAGGAACTTTGAAGTTCTGACGAGAGGCCATCAGATCCATGTCTGGAATGCCCCACAGTTGAGTGACTTGGGCAAAGATTTCCGGATGGAGTTCCCACTCCCCCGGATGCAATGTCTGACGACTCAGAAAATCCGCTTCCCAATTTTCCACTCCTGGGATGTGGATAGCAGACAGGTGGCAGGAGTGAGACTCCGCCCATAGAATGATTTTGGTCACTT
Source organism: Bombina bombina (assembly GCF_027579735.1). Classification (NCBI taxonomy): domain Eukaryota; kingdom Metazoa; phylum Chordata; class Amphibia; order Anura; family Bombinatoridae; genus Bombina; species Bombina bombina. The sequence continues at coordinate 747,591,981 of NC_069499.1, forward strand.
CTTCCATCGCTAGGGAACTCCTTGTTCCCCCCTGATGGTTGATGTACGCAACAGTTGTCATGTTGTCTGATTGAAACCGTATGAACTTGGCCCTCGCTAGCTGAGGCCAAGCTTTGAGAGCATTGAATATCGCTCTCAGTTCCAGAATATTTATCGGTAGAAGAGATTCTTCCCGAGACCAAAGACCCTGAGCTTTCAGGGATCCCCAGACCGCGCCCCAGCCCATCAGACTGGCGTCGGTCGTGACAATGACCCACTCTGGTCTGCGGAAGGTCATCCCTTGTGACAGGTTGTCCAGGGACAGCCACCAACGGAGTGAGTCTCTGGTCCTCTGATTTACTTGTATCTTCGGAGACAAGTCTGTATAGTCCCCATTCCACTGACTGAGCATGCACAGTTGTAATGGTCTTAGATGAATGCGCGCAAAAGGAACTATGTCCATTGCCGCTACCATCAAACCTATCACTTCCATGCACTGCGCTATGGAAGGAAGAGGAACGGAATGAAGTATCCGACAAGAATCTAGAAGCTTTGTTTTTCTGGCTTCTGTCAGAAAAATCCTCATTTCTAAGGAGTCTATTATTGTTCCCAAGAAGGGAACCCTTGTTGACGGAGATAGAGAACTCTTTTCCACATTCACTTTCCATCCGTGAGATCTGAGAAAGGCCAGGACAATGTCCGTGTGAGCCTTTGCTTGAGGAAGGGACGACGCTTGAATCAGAATGTCGTCCAAGTAAGGTACTACGGCAATGCCCCTTGGTCTTAGCACAGCTAGAAGGGACCCTAGTACCTTTGTGAAAATCCTTGGAGCAGTGGCTAATCCGAAAGGAAGCGCCACGAACTGGTAATGCTTGTCCAGGAATGCGAACCTTAGGAACCGATGATGTTCCTTGTGGATAGGAATATGTAGATACGCATCCTTTAAATCCACCGTGGTCATGAATTGACCTTCCTGGATGGAAGGAAGAATTGTTCGAATGGTTTCCATCTTGAACGATGGAACCTTGAGAAACTTGTTTAAGATCTTGAGATCTAAGATTGGTCTGAACGTTCCCTCTTTTTTGGGAACTATGAACAGATTGGAGTAGAACCCCATCCCTTGTTCTCCTAATGGAACAGGATGAATCACTCCCATTTTTAACAGGTCTTCTACACAATGTAAGAATGCCTGTCTTTTTATGTGGTCTGAAGACAACTGAGACCTGTGGAACCTCCCCCTTGGGGGAAGCCCCTTGAACTCCAGAAAATAACCTTGGGAGACTATTTCTAGCGCCCAAGGATCCAGAACATCTCTTGCCCAAGCCTGAGCGAAGAGAGAGAGTCTGCCCCCCACCAGATCCGGTCCCGGATCGGGGGCCAACATTTCATGCTGTCTTGGTAGCAGTGGCAGGTTTCTTGGCCTGCTTTCCCTTGTTCCAGCCTTGCATTGGTCTCCAAGCTGGCTTGGCTTGAGAAGAATTACCCTCTTGCTTAGAGGACGTAGCACTTTGGGCTGGTCCGTTTCTACGAAAGGGACGAAAATTAGGTTTATTTTTTGCCTTGAAAGGCCGATCCTGAGGAAGGGCGTGGCCCTTACCCCCAGTGATATCAGAGATAATCTCTTTCAAGTCAGGGCCAAACAGCGTTTTCCCCTTGAAAGGGATGTTAAGTAGCTTGTTCTTGGAAGACGCATCAGCTGACCAAGATTTCAACCAAAGCGCTCTGCGCGCCACAATAGCAAACCCAGAGTTCTTAGCCGCTAACCTAGCCAATTGCAAAGTGGCGTCTAAGGTGAAAGAATTAGCCAATTTGAGAGCATTGATTCTGTCCATAATCTCCTCATAAGGAGGAGAATCACTATCGACCGCCTTTACCAGCTCATCGAACCAGAAACACGCGGCTGTAGCGACAGGGACAATGCATGAAATTGGTTGTAGAAGGTAACCCTGCTGAACAAACATCTTTTTAAGTAAACCTTCTAATTTTTTATCCATAGGATCTTTGAAAGCACAACTATCTTCTATGGGTATAGTGGTGCGTTTGTTTAAGGTGGAAACCGCTCCCTCGACCTTGGGGACTGTCTGCCATAAGTCCTTTCTGGGGTCGACCATAGGAAACAATTTTTTAAATATGGGGGGAGGGACGAAAGGAATACCGGGCCTTTCCCATTCTTTATTTACAATGTCCGCCACCCGCTTGGGTATAGGAAAAGCTTCTGGGAGCCCCGGGACCTCTAGGAACTTGTCCATTTTACATAGTTTCTCTGGGATGACCAACTTGTCACAATCATCCAGAGTGGATAATACCTCCTTAAGCAGAATGCGGAGATGTTCCAACTTAAATTTAAACGTAATCACATCAGGTTCAGCTTGTTGAGAAATGTTCCCTGAATCAGTAATTTCTCCCTCAGACAAAACCTCCCTGGCCCCATCAGACTGGTTTAGGGGCCCTTCAGAACCATTATTATCAGCGTCGTCATGCTCTTCAGTATCTAAAACAGAGCAGTCGCGCTTACGCTGATAAGTGTTCATTTTGGCTAAAATGTTTTTGACAGAATTATCCATTACAGCCGTTAATTGTTGCATAGTAAGGAGTATTGGCGCGCTAGATGTACTAGGGGCCTCCTGAGTGGGCAAGACTCGTGTAGACGAAGGAGGGAATGATGCAGTACCATGCTTACTCCCCTCACTTGAGGAATCATCTTGGGCATCATTGTCATTGTCACATAAATCACATTTATTTAAATGAGAAGGAATTCTGGCTTCCCCACATTCAGAACACAGTCTATCTGGTAGTTCAGACATGTTAAACAGGCATAAACTTGATAACAAAGTACAAAAAACGTTTTAAAATAAAACCGTTACTGTCACTTTAAATTTTAAACTGAACACACTTTATTACTGCAATTGCGAAAAAATATGAAGGAATTGTTCAAAATTCACCAAAATTTCACCACAGTGTCTTAAAGCCTTAAAAGTATTGCACACCAAATTTGGAAGCTTTAACCCTTAAAATAACGGAACCGGAGCCGTTTTTAACTTTAACCCCTTTACAGTCCCTGGTATCTGCTTTGCTGAGACCCAACCAAGCCCAAAGGGGAATACGATACCAAATGACGCCTTCAGAAAGTCTTTTCTAAGTATCAGAGCTCCTCACACATGCGACTGCATGTCATGCCTCTCAAAAACAAGTGCGCAACACCGGCGCGAAAATGAGGCTCTGCCTATGATTTGGGAAAGCCCCTAAAGAATAAGGTGTCTAAAACAGTGCCTGCCGATATAATCTTATCAAAATACCCAGATTAAATGATTCCTCAAGGCTAAATATGTGTTAATAATGAATCGATTTAGCCCAGAAAAAGTCTACAGTCTTAATAAGCCCTTGTGAAGCCCTTATTTACTATCTTAATAAACATGGCTTACCGGATCCCATAGGGAAAATGACAGCTTCCAGCATTACATCGTCTTGTTAGAATGTGTCATACCTCAAGCAGCAAGAGACTGCTCACTGTTCCCCCAACTGAAGTTAATTGCTCTCAACAGTCCTGTGTGGAACAGCCATGGATTTTAGTAACGGTTGCTAAAATCATTTTCCTCATACAAACAGAAATCTTCATCTCTTTTCTGTTTCTGAGTAAATAGTACATACCAGCACTATTTTAAAATAACAAACTCTTGATTGAATAATAAAAACTACAGTTAAACACTAAAAAACTCTAAGCCATCTCCGTGGAGATGTTGCCTGTACAACGGCAAAGAGAATGACTGGGGTAGGCGGAGCCTAGGAGGGATCATGTGACCAGCTTTGCTGGGCTCTTTGCCATTTCCTGTTGGGGAAGAGAATATCCCACAAGTAAGGATGACGCCGTGGACCGGACACACCTATGTTGGAGAAACCTCCCTCATGGCCCCTTGAGATTGGTGTGAGGGTATGTCAGAACAGTTATCATCAGCGTCCTCTTGCTCTTCAGTGTTTAAAACAGAGCAATCGCGCTTTCTCTGATAAGTAGGCATTTTGGATAAAAGATTTGCTATGGAGTTATCCATTACAGCCGTTAATTGTTGCATGGTAATAAGTATTGGCGCACTAGATGTACTAGGGGCCTCCTGTGTGGGCATAACTGGTGTAGACACAGTAGGGGATGATGTAGTATCATGTTTACTCCCCTCATTTGAGGAATCATCTTGGGCAATATCATTATCTGTTGCATTACTGTCCTAACTTTGTTTGGACACTATGGCACAATTATCACATAAATTTAAATGGGGAGACACATTGGCTTTCATACATATAGAACATAGCTTATCTGATGGTACAGACATGTTAAACAGGCTTAAACTTGTCAACAAAGCACAAAAAACGTTTTAAAATAAAACCGTTACTGTCACTTTAAATTTCAAACTGAAAACACTTTATTACTGAATATGTGAAAAAGTATGAAGGAATTGTTCAAAATTCACCAAAATTTCACCACAGTGTCTTAAAGCATTAAAAGTATTGCACACCAAATTTCAGAGCTTTAACCCTTAAATTAACGGAACCTGAGCCGTTTTTACATTTAACCCCTATACAGTCCCAGAATGAGGCTCTGTCTATAACTAGAAAGGCCCCCATCTGAAAAAGGTGTCCAACACAGTGCCTGCCGTTTTTCTAAACGTTCCCCAAGATTATAATACCAATAATTAGTTAGAATCTGCATAATATGCCTAGTAAAGCAATTGTTTTAGCCCAGAAAAATGTCTACCAGTTTTTAAGCCCTTTTTGAAGCCCTTTATTCTTTTATGTTTAACTAAGAAAATGGCTTACCGGTCCCCATGAGGGGAAATGACAGCCTTCCAGCATTACATGGTCTTGTTAGAAATATGGCTAGTCATACCTTAAGCAGAAAAGACTGCTAACTGTTTCCCCCAACTGAAGTTACTTCATCTCAACAGTCCTGTGTGGAAACAGCAATCGATTTTAGTTACTGTCTGCTAAAAATCATCTTCCTCTTACAAACAGAAATCTTCATCCTTTTCTGTTTCAGAGTAAATAGTACATACCAGCACTATTTTAAAATAACAAACACTTGATAGAAGAATAAAACTACAAAAAACTCTTAACCATCTCCGTGGAGATGTTGCCTGTGCAACGGCAAAGAGAATGACTGGGGTGGGCGGAGCCTAGGAGGGATCATGTGACCAGCTTTGCTGGGACTCTTTGCCATTTCCTGTTGGGGAAGAGAATATCCCACAAGTAAGGATGACGCCGTGGACCGGACACACCAATGTTGGAGAAATTAGAATCAGGTATCTTTCCTGAGTCATTAACATCACCCACTGACTGAAGCTCTCCTTCCTCAGCTTCTGCATATTGTGAGGCAGTATCAGACATGGTTCTTAAAGCGTCAGTATGCTCTGCATTTTGTCTCACCCCAGAGCTATCTCGCTAACCTCTAAGTTCAGGTAGTCTGGCTAATACCGCTGACAGTGTATTATCCATGACTGCCGCCATGTCTTGTAAAGTAAACGCTATGGGCGCCCTAAATGTACTTGGCGCCATTTGAGCGTGAGTCCCTTGGGCGGGAGTCAAAGGGTCTGACACGTGGGGAGAGTTAGTCGGCATAACTTTCCCCTCGTCAGATTCCTCTGGTGATAATTTTTTTAAAAACAGAATATGATCTTTATTGCATAAAATGAAATCAGTACATTTGGTACACATTCTAAGAGGGGGTTCCACCATGGCTTTTAAACATAATGAACAAGGAGTTTCTTCTATGTCAGACATGTTTATACAGACTAGCAATGAGACTAGCAAGCTTGGAAAACACTTTAAATCAAGTTAACAAGCAAATATAAAAAAACGGTACTGTGCCTTTAAGAGAAACAAATTTTGTCAGAATTTGAAAAACAGTGAAAAAATGCAGTAAATCAAACGAAATTTTTACAGTGTATGTAATAGGCTAGCAGAGCATTGCATCCACTTGCAAATGGATGATTAACCCCTTAGTTAAAAAAACGGAACAAAAAAACGACGTTTTTTAACAGTCACAACCAACTGCCACAGCAAGCTGTGGTCCTACCTTCCCCAATAAACGACTTTGGAAAGCCTTTGAGCCCTTTAGAGATGTCCTATAGCATACAGGAGACTCCTGAGGGAAGCTGGATGTCACAGTTTGTAATTTTAACTGCACCAACTGCACCAACTGTAACTTTTATACTATAACAGTGGAAAGCCTCAGTTAACTGTTTCTAGTCAAAATTTAAGCCAGCCATGTGGAAAAAAACTAGGCCCCAATAAAGTTTTATCACCAAAGCATATATAAAAACGATTAAACATGCCAGCAAACGTTTTATATTGCAATATCATAAGGGTATTACCCCTGGGAGTAAGCATGATACCAGTCGTTATTAAATCACTGTATTCAGGCTTAACTTACATTAATCCGGTATCAGCAGCATTTTCTAGTGTTTTCCATCTCTAGAAAAAATTATAACTGCACATACCTGATAGCAGAATAAACTGCACGCCATTATCTCGCTGAAGTTACCTCATCTGTGTAATCCCCTCAGACATATGTGAGAACAGCAATGGATCTTAGTTACAACCTGCTAAGATCATAGAAACCTCAGGCAGATTCTTCTTCTATTTACTGCCTGAGATAAAATAGCACAACTGCGGTACTATTTAAAAATAACAAACTTTTGATTGAAGAAAATAAACTAACTATATTTAACCACTCTCTCCTACAACATCCTAGCTTGTTGAGAGTTGCAAGAGAATGACTGGCTATGACAGTTAGGGGAGGAGCTATATTACAGCTCTGCTGTGGGTGTCCTCTTGCAACTTCCTGTTGGGAATGAGAATATCCCACAAGTAATGGATGATCCGTGGACTGGATACACCTTACAAGAGAAATATATATATATATATATATATATATATACACACACACACACACACATACATATATATATATATATATATATACACACACACACACACCTACATACATACATACATACACACACACACACACACACACACACACACACAGAGAAGCACACTCACAGGAACGAACAACCGGCTCAATACCATTGTTAGCCTGTTCTGTGTCGATTAATCACCTGGGTGCAGCTTCTTTTAGCCCAATAATGCTTTTCACAGAGTAGAACTTTCCTGTAGCATATCAGTCTGATCCCGCCTATTACAGTCAGGTATTGCCTGGTATTTCGGCGCTGGACCGACCGTAATAGGCGGGATCAGACTGATATGCTACAGGAAAGTTCTACTCTGTGAAAAGCATTACTGGGCTTAAAGAAGATGCACCCAGGTGGTAAATCGCCATAGAACAGGCTAACAATGGCATTGAGCCGGTTGTTCGTTCCTGTGAGTGTGCTTCTCTCTGTGTGTATTTAGTCTCCCTATGGGAAAAAGGGGAAACCAGACATGGACTCCTTGCTCACTGTGCTTAGAGGAATATAGCTACACCTCACTGACGAGGCGCAATGAAGGCCGAAACGATCCTCTGGGGTTGCTGTGTTCGTTATTCAGAGAGGAATTGCCTGGTATTTCGGCGCTGGACCGACCGTAATAGGCGGGATCAGACTTGATATACTACAGGAAAGTTCTACTCTGTGAAAAGCATTACTGGGCTAAAAGAAGCCATAGAACAGGCTAACTATGGTATTGAGACGGTTGTCCGTTCCTGTGAGTGTGCTTCTCTCTCTGTGTGTATATGTATATATATATATATATATATATATATATATATATATATATATATATATCTTTCTTTCTGGACACGGTGAGTCCATAGGATCATCAATTATTGTTGGAAATATACAGTAACTCCTGGCTAGCAGGAGGAGGCAAAGAGCGTCACAGTTAAAACTGTTAAGTATCACTCCCTTAACTCACCGTGTCCAGAAAGAAAAATTTATCAGGTAAGCATAAATTTTGTTTTCTTTCTTAAGACACGGTGAGTCCATGGGATCAATTACTGTTGGGAATCAATACCTAAACTAGAGGACACAGACGATTAGGGAGGGACAAGACAGGTAACCTAAACAGAAGGCACTACTGCTTGAAGAACCTTTCTCCCAAAGGAAGCCTCAGCCGAGGCAAAAGTATCACATTTGGAAAATTTGGAAAAAGTATGCAAAGAAGACCAAGTTGCTGCCTTGCAAATCTGTTCCACAGAATCTTCATTCTTCAAAGCCCAAGAAGAAGAGACAGCCCTAGTGGAATGAGCTGTAATCCTCTCAGGAGGCTGCTGTTCAGCCGTCTCATAGGCCAAAGGAATTATACTTCTCAACCAGAAAGAAAGAGAAGTAGCTGTAGCTTTCTGACCTTTAAGCTTTCCAGAGAAACAAACAGGGCAGAGGATTGGCGAAAATCCTTAGTCGCCTGTAAGTAGAATTTCAGAGCACGCACAACATCTTAGTTGTGCAACAAACGTTCCTTATGGAAAGAAAGATTAGGACATAGAGAAGGAACAACAATTTCCTGATTAATATTTCTATCTGAAACAACTTTAGGAAGGAAACTCAACTTAGTACGAAGAACCACCTAATCGGCATGAAATATAAGATAAGGTGAATCACATTGCAAAGCTGAAAGTTCAGAGACTTTCCAAGCAGAGGAGATAGCAACCAGAAACAAAACCTTCCAAGATAACAACCTAATATCTAAGGAATGCATTGGCTCAAACGGAGGGGTAGAATAACAGAATTTATGTTTACCTGATAAATTACTTTCTCCAACGGTGTGTCCGGTCCACGGCGTCATCCTTACTTGTGGGATATTCTCTTCCCCAACAGGAAATGGCAAAGAGCCAGCAAAGCTGGTCACATGATCCCTCCTAGGCTCCGCCTACCCCAGTCATTCGACCGACGTTAAGGAGGAATATTTGCATAGGAGAAACCATATGATACCGTGGTGACTGTAGTTAAAGAAAAAAAAATTATCAGACCTGATTAAAAAACCAGGGCGGGCCGTGGACCGGACACACCGTTGGAGAAAGTAATTTATCAGGTAAACATAAATTCTGTTTTCTCCAACATAGGTGTGTCCGGTCCACGGCGTCATCCTTACTTGTGGGAACCAATACCAAAGCTTTAGGACACGGATGAAGGGAGGGAGCAAATCAGGTCACCTAAATGGAAGGCACCACGGCTTGCAAAACCTTTCTCCCAAAAATAGCCTCAGAAGAAGCAAAAGTATCAAACTTGTAAAATTTGGTAAAAGAGTGCAGTGAAGACCAAGTCGCTGCCCTACATATCTGATCAACAGAAGCCTCGTTCTTGAAGGCCCATGTGGAAGCCACAGCCCTAGTGGAAGGAGCTGTGATCCTTTCAGGAGGCTGCCGTCCGGCAGTCTCGTAAGCCAATCTGATGATGCTTTTAATCCAAAAAGAGAGAGAGGTAGAAGTTGCTTTTTGACCTCTCCTTTTACCAGAATAAACAACAAACAAGGAAGATGTTTGTCTAAAATCCTTTGTAGCATCTAAATAGAATTTTAGAGCGCGAACAACATCCAAATTGTGCAACAAACGTTCCTTCTTCGAAACTGGTTTCGGACACAGAGAAGGCACGACTATCTCCTGGTTAATGTTTTTGTTAGAAACAACTTTTGGAAGAAAACCAGGTTAGTACGTAAAACCACCTTATCTGCATGGAACACCAGATAAGGAGGAGAACACTGCAGAGCAGATAATTCTGAAACTCTTCTAGCAGAAGAAATTGCAACCAAAAACAAAACTTTCCAAGATAATAACTTAATATCAACGGAATGTAAGGGTTCAAACGGAACCCCCTGAAGAACTGAAAGAACTAAGTTGAGACTCCAAGGAGGAGTCAAAGGTTTGTAAACAGGCTTGATTCTAACCAGAGCCTGAACAAAGGCTTGAACATCTGGCACAGCTGCCAGCTTTTTGTGAAGTTAAACACTAAAAAACTCTAAGCCATCTCCGTGGAGATGTTGCCTATACAACGGCAAAGAGAATGACTGGGGTAGGCGGAGCCTAGGAGGGATCATGTGACCAGCTTTGCTGGCTCTTTGCCATTTCCTGTTGGGGAAGAGAATATCCCACAAGTAAGGATGACGCCGTGGACCGGACACACCTATGTTGGAGAAAATTTAAATCTATTTTTAGATATAAGATTTCTGTGGTGCCACCCAGTGGCTAAATCTATATAGGATTAACTGAGAATGTAAATACAATGGATTTTAAAAAAGTCTGATTCAAAGAGAGAGAATATATATATGGACTTATGAAAATCTCTCTTTCTTATATATTATGAAGTCCTGAACAACGTGGGGTTTAGCTGAAAATGAAGGGGGATATTATTCAAACCAATGTGTATCAAAAAAATATAAAAATGATCTTATATATCAGGTGCCGCAAATAAGTGTCTCACTTGGGTTAGTGAATAAAGAGAGCAATGGTCGTACTACCTGTCTAATTTAAAGTGTAGTGTCAGAAATAATCATTTCATTTTAGTTTAAAAATATAAAAAATCTCTTTAGTTTTATATAAAAGAAAAAACATATATTTGATTACATATACACCAATAAAATATTACAATACATGAATATGCATATACACAATTTAAAAACAATGTTGCAGTAGGCCGCAATAGCGGTAAAAAATTACAATGTTGCAATGAGCCGCAATGGCGGTAATAAGATTACCCTTATCTTATATCAGGGTTACTGTTTAGATCGATCTAGGGAGTCCACAATTATGGAGTATAAAAAAAGAGTTCTTTTTTCTCGGATTTTCCTGAAAAGACAAGGGATCCTTGTCAGATGTATGGCAAAGTTTTAAACATAAGGTGTCTTTAGTTACTTACACCATAAACTTGGTGCTGCCGGGTGGGTAATGATGTCCTCATGTAACCTTACCCTCATTGTCCTCACCTTGTCCTCATTACCCACCCAGCAGCACCAAGTTTATGGTGTAAGTAACTAAAGACACCTTATGTTTAAAACTTTGCCATACATCTGACAAGGATCCCTTGTCCTTCTTTGTTTATCTTTTCAGGAAAATGCGAGTCAGAAATATTTTCATCATTAGGGAGTCTTTTATAGTCCCTAAGAAAACTACCCTTGTGGCTGGAACAAGGGAACTCTTTTCCAGATTTACTTTCCAACCGTGGGAGCGAAGAAAAGGACAACAAGATCTCTGTGTGAGATTTTGCCTGTTGAAAAGATGGCGCCTGGATCAGTATGTCATCCAGATAGGGAGCCACCGCAATACCTTGAGACCTGACCACTGCTAAAAGAGCTCCCAGAACCTTCGAAAAAATTCTGGGAGCTGTAGCAAGGCCGAACGGAAGTGACACAAATTGAAAGTGCCTTTCCAAAAAGGCGAACCTCAGATATTTGTGATGATCCCTGTGAATTTGAACATGAATATAAGCATCCTTTAGATCTATGATCGTCATGAACTGACCCTCTTGTACTAAAGGAAGATTGGAGTGAATCTTCTCCATCTTGAAAGACAGAACTCTGAGAAATTTGTTTAAACACTTTAGGTCTAGAATCGGTCTGAAAGTTCCCTCCTTTTTGTTAACCACGAACAGATTGGAATAAAACCCTAGACCCTGTTCCTGAACTGGAACCGGTACAATTACTCCCAGGGAAGAGAGATCATGAACACATTTCAAGAAAGCTCCTCTCTTTATCTGGTCTGCAGATAATTTCAAAATATGGAACCTGCCCCTGGGAGGAAAGGTTTTGAATTCCAATTTGTAACCCTGTGAAACTATGTCCACAGCCCAAGAGTCTGGGACATTGCGCATCCAAGCTTGAGAGAATTTAGAAAGCCTGCCCCCCACTAGATCCGGTCCCGTGTTATTCTTTCTATCTTGGAGGTAGAAAAGACCCATTTCCACCCGCAATATCAGAAAAAATTTCTGTCAGATCTGGACCAAACAATGCCTTCCCTTTGTAAGGAAGAGATAAAAGCTTGACCTTAGAGGAGACATCTGGTGACCAAGACTTTAGTCATAAGGCTCTTCGGCCTAACACAGCAAAGCTAGATAACTTAGCACTCAGCCTAATCACCTGCAAAATAGAATCTGAAATAAAGGAATTAGCCAGTTTAAGAGCTTTAATTCGGTCTTGAATCTCATCTAAAGGAGTCTCTACCTGAAGAGAATCAGACAATACATCGAACCAATAGGATGCTGCACTTGTCACAGTGGCAATACAAACTGCAGGTTGCCATAGAAGACCTAGATGAACGTAATTTTTTTTTAAATAAACCTTCATCTTTCTATCCATAGGATCTTTAAAAGAGCAACTATCCTCAATAGGAATAGTTGTTCTCTTGTCTAGAGTAGAAATAGCCCCTTCTACTTTAGGAACCGTGTGTCATGGCTCTGCAATAGAGTCGGCGACTGGGAACATTTTCTAAAAAATAGGAGACGGGGAAAAGGATACCCCTGGCTTCTCCCACTCCTGAGTAAAAATATCTGTAGCGCGATCTGGGAACGGAAATACTTCCTTAGTAGAAGGAACTTCAAAGTAATTATTACGTTTATTAGACTTTTTAGGATTGACCATGCCAGGAGTGTCCGCGTCATTTAAAGTAGTCAAAACATGAAGGTTTTCAAGCTTAAATCTGAAGTAACTTCCATCAGTTTCAGACGAAGGAATTACACTATATGAATCTGAGATTTCATCCTCAGAAAGGTCTGAGGCATCTTCCTCATCAGATTAAGAGGAAGGACCATCTGAGACAAACTACGGTTATCAGAAACCTTGCCGTCTGAGTTCCTTTTCCTCTTACGCTTTCCCTTTAACATAAGAAAAGCAGCTAACCCTGCTGACACCGCTGAGGATACTTGCGCAGCAATTTCTGCTTTCAAATATGCTCCACTTGGAGCAATAGATGAACCGCATGACACTATATGTGACGCCATTGAGGCTTGGGACGTTACAGGAGAAGGCTGTGGTAGTACCTGATCAGCATCCTCCTGAGAGACATTAGGCTCATCACACAAAATTCTTCCTTTACACTGTAAAGTCTTTTTAACACATGAGGAACAGAATTGCATAGGTGAAGCAAACTGAGCTTCTAAACACAAAAGACATGCATTAAGCAGTTCATGTTACTGTTCTGTATCAGACATGATCACACAAACTAACAGAAAAAAATAAAAATGCCTTTATTAATGACCCTCTGCAAGGGAAAATATTGATACCCCGCAGTAAACAGAGTAAACAAAAATACTATGATACGCTTCGGAACCCTTTAAAAACAAAAAAATTTTATACCTCAGGAAACCCCACACCTCAGTCTAACTGAGGCGCCTACCTGTCTACCAATTCCGGAAACTAATTTGGATATCTATCCTCACTCTCTGCCACCCTCTGTAAAGACGAAGCCTATAACGGAGGTCACGTGATCGGGTTGAATTTTAGCTGCGCCACTAGAAGCGCAAAATCAAATAACCACCTACTTTCTAGTTACGCTATAGCGCAAGAAACTTACTCTCCCCTGCTTGAGAGAGAAAGAATAAAATCTTAAGCAAACAAGCTGCTTCTGAGTAAATAACAGAACACACACCGGACCTCATATAAAAATAAGTCCTGAATCAATTAAATAAATTAATTAATTCCCCTCAAATAGCTGAAAAAGCAAACAGATAAGAGCCTCTAAAATTAACCCTTTCTATTCTGAAAGGGTACAAAGTCTCAGTCACAATGCCCTGCTCCATGCCCACAAATCCTTACAAAATGATTATTTGTCCCAAAAAAGATAAATTCAGATAATACAGTAAGTGCAAAGTCTCCCCATCCTGGAAGAAAATAGGCACTTACCTGCCAAATCAGCTGTCTGGCATGTAGACAGACATCAGGTATGTAAGGACACAGCTCCTCACAGAGACCTGTAGGAAAGAAAGGACAGAGTCACATACTCTGATTTTCTATAATAGGGCAGCACAAACGTTAGGAAAAATTCAGTAAGGCCTCCTTACAATTCCTAACTGCTTAAAAGCCACCACTGCCCTTACTAAAGAGACTGAGCTTTTAGCGCTCCTTTACTTACACATCTCTATTTTGTACTTACTAAAGAGACTAACATGGAGTACGGCTAGAGGCAAAGAGAATGACTGGGGGTTTGTGGGTAAGGGAGTGATACTTAACAGTTTAAACTGTGGTGCTCTTTGCCTCCTCCTGCTAACCAGGAGTTATATTCCCAACAGTAATTGATGATCCTGTGGACTCACCGTGTCTTAAGAAAGAAAAGTAAATTTATGCTTACCTGATAAATTAAATTTCTTCTATGGTACGACGAGTCCACGGATTCATCCTTTACTTGTGGGATATTATCCTCCTGCTAACAGGAAGTGGCAAAGAGCACCACAGCAGAGATGTCTATATAGCTCCTCCCTTAGCTCCACCCCCCAGTCATTCGACCAAAGGTACAGGAAGAAAAAGGAGAAACTACAAGGTGCAGAGGTGACTGAAGTTTGAAATAAAAAAAATATAATCTGTCTTAAAATGACAGGGCGGGCCGTGGACTCCTCGTACCATAGAAGAAATTAATTTATCTGGGTAAGCATAAATTTACTTTTCTTCTATAAGGTACGACGAGTCCACGGATTCATCCTTTACTTGTGGGATACAATACCAAAGCTACAGGACACGGATGAACGGGAGGGACAAGATAGATGGTTAAACAGAAGGCACCACTGCTTGAAGAACTTTTCTCCCAAAAATAGCCTCCGAAGAAGCAAAAGTATCAAATTTGTAGAATTTGTAAAAGGTATGAAGCGAAGACCAAGTCGCAGCCTTACAAATCTGTTCAACAGAAGCATCATTTTTAAAAGCCCAAGTGGAAGCCACCGCTCTAGTAGAGTGAGCTGTAATCCTTTCAGGAGGTTGCTGTCCAGCAGTCTCGTATGCCAAACGGATGATGCTTTTCAGCCAAAAAGAAAGAGAGGTAGCCGTAGCTTTTTGACCTCTACGTTTTCCAGAATAGACAACAAACAAAGAAGATGTTTGACAGAAATCTTTGGTTAATTGCAAGTAAAACTTCAAAGCACGAACCACGTCCAAGTTGTGCAACAGACGCTCCTTCTTAGAGGAAGGATTAGGACACAGAGAAGGAACAACAATTTCCTGATTGATATTCCTATTGGTAACAACCTTAGGAAGGAATCCAGGTTTGGTACGCAAAACCACCTTATCAGCATGGAAAACAAGATAAGGCGAGTCGCATTGCAATGCAGATAGTTCAGAAACTCTTCAAGCCGAAGAGATAGCAACTAAAAACAGAACTTTCCAAGATAGAAGCTTAATAACTATGGAATGCATAGGTTCAAACTGAACCCTTTGGAGAACTTTAAGAACTAAATTCAAACTCCATGGCGGAGCAACAGGTTTAAACACAGGCTTGATTCTAACTAAAGCCTGACAGAACGACTGAACGTCTGGAACATCTGCCAGATGCTTGTGCAGTAGAATTGATAAAGCAGATATCTGTCCCTTTAAGGAACTAGTTGATAGCCCCTTCTCCAATCCTTCTTGGAGAAAGGACAAAATACTAGAAATCCTGATCTTACTCCATGAGTAGCCTTTGGATTTGCACCAATAAAGATATTTACGCCATATCTTATGATAAATTTTTCTAGTGAAAGGCTTTCGAGCCTGAATTAAGGTATCTATGACCGACTCAGAGAAACCCCGCTTGGATAAAATTTCCAAGCAGTCAGCCGCAGAGAAATTAGATTTGGATGCTGGAGATTTGGAATCAGTAGGTCCTGTCTTAGTGGCAGAGTCCATGGTGGAAGAGATGACTTGTCCACCAGGTCTGCATACCAAGTCCTGCGTGGCCACGCAGGTGCTATCAAAATCACAGAAGCTCTTTCCTGTTTGATTCTGGCAATCAAACGAGGAAGGAGAGGAAATGGTGGAAACACATAAGCCAGGTTGAACAACCAGGGTACTGCTAGAGCATCTATCAGTACTGCCTGAGGATCCCTTGACCTGGACCCGTAACAAGGAAGTTTGGCGTTCTGACTAGACGCCATCAGATCCAATTCTGGTGTGCCCCATTGCTGAATCAATTGTGCAAACACCTCCGGATGGAGTTCCCACTCCCCTGGATGAAAAGTCTGACGACTTAGAAAATCCGCTTCCCAGTTCTCCACTCCTGGGATATAGATTGCTGATAGATGGCAAGAGTGAGTCTCTGCCCATCAAATTATTTTGGTAACCTCTATCATCGCTAGAGAACTCTTTGTTCCCCCCCTGATGATTGATATATGCTACAGTCGTGATATTGTCCGACTGGAATCTTATGAATCTGGCCGAAGCCAGCTGAGGCCACGCCTGAAGAGCATTGAATATCGCTCTCAGTTCTAGAATATTTATCGGGAGGAGAGCATGTGCATGCAGGGAATTCAAGACTGCACCCCAGCCCAATAGGCTGGCGTCCGTCGTCACTATGACCCATGCTGACTTGCGGAAACACATTCCCTGGGACAGATGATCCTGTGACAACCACCAAAGAAGAGAGTCTCTGGTCTCTTGATCCAGATTTATCTGAGGAGATAAATCTGCATAATCCCCATTCCACTGTTTGAGCATGCATAGTTGCAGTGGTCTGAGATGCAAGCGAGCAAACGGAACTATGTCCATTGCCGCTGCCATTAGTCCAATTACCTCCATACACTGAGCCAGCCACCGGCCGAGGAATGGAATGAAGAGCTCGGCAGGTGGTTAAAATCTTTGATTTCATGACCTCCGTCACAAAAATTTTCATGTCCACCGAATCTATCAGAGTTCCCAGGAATGGAACTCTTGTGAGAGGGATAAGTGAACTCTTTTTTACGTTCAACTTCCACCCGTGAGATCTTAGAAAAGCCAACACGATGTCCGTGTGAGACTTGGCTAATTGGTAAGTCGACGCCTGAATTAAGATATCGTCCAGATAAGGCGCCACTGCTATGCCCCGCGGCCATAGAACCGCCAGAAGGGACCCTAGCACCTTTGTGAAAATTCTGGGAGCTGTGGCCAACCCGAAGGGAAGAGCCACAAACTGGTAATGCTTGTCCAGAAAGGCGAACCTGAGGAACTGGTGATGATCTTTGTGGATAGGGATGTGTAGATACGCATCCTTTAAGTCCACGGTGGTCATATATTGACCCTCCCGGATCATTGGTAAAATAGTCCGAATGGTCTCCATCTTGAAGGATGGGACTCTGAGGAATTTGTTTAGGATCTTGAGATCTAAAATTGGTCTGAAGGTTCCCTCTTTTTTGGGAACCACAAACAGATTGGAGTAGAACCCCTGCCCCTGTTCTGTTTTCGGAACTGGGCAGATCACTCCCATGGTATATAGGTCTTCTACACAGCGTAAGAACGCCTCTATTTTTGTCTGGTTTACAGACAATTGAGAAAGATGGAATCTCCCCCTTGGAGGAGAATCTTTGAAATCTAGAAGATACCCCTGGGTTACGATTTCTAAAGCCTAGGAGTCCTGAACGTCTCTTGCCCAAGCCTGAGCAAAGCGAGAAAGTCTGCCCCCTACTAGATCCGGTCCCGGATCGGGGGCTACCCCTTCATGCTGTCTTGGTGGCAGCAGCGGGCTTCTTGGCCTGTTTACCCTTGTTCCAAGTCTGGTTAGGTCTCCAGACTGACTTGGATTGAGCAAAATTCCCCTCTTGCTTTGCAGCAGGGGAAGAGGTAGAGGGACCACCATTGAAGTTTTGAAAAGAACAAAAATTATTTTGTTTGGTCCTCATCTTATTTGTCTTATCCTGAGGAAGGGCATGGCCTTTCCCTCCAGTGATGTCTGAAATGATCTATTTCAGTTCAGGCCCGAATAGGGTCTTACCCTTGAAAGGGATGGCTAAAAGCTTAGATTTTGATGACACATCAGCAGGAAAAACCCGAACTTTTTGCCGCTAATTTAGCCATTTGAAAAGCGGCATCTGTAATGAAAGAATTAGCTAGCTTGAGAGCCCTAATTCTATCCAGAATATCATCTAATGGGGTCTCAACCTGAAGAGCCTCCTCCAGAGCCTCGAACCAAAAAGCAGCTGCAGTAGTTACAGGAACAATGCACGCTATAGGTTGGAGAAGAAAACCCTGATGAACAAATATTTTCTTTAGGAGACCCTCTAATTTTTTATCCATAGGATCTTTGAAAGCACAACTGTCCTCAATAGGTACAGTTGTACGCTTAGCCAGGGTAGAAATAGCTCCCTCCACCTTAGGGAGGGTCTGCCACTAGTCCTGCATGGTGTCTGATATGGGAAACATTTTCTTAAAAGTAGGAGGGGGAGCGAACAGAATACCTGGTCTATCCCACTCCTTAGTAACAATGTCCGAAATCCTCTTAGGGACCCGGAAAAACATCAGTGTAGGCAGGAACCTCTAAATATCTGTCCATTTTACACAATTTCTCTGGAACTACAATAGGGTCACAATCATCCAGATTCGCTAAAACCTCCCTGAGCAATAAGCGGAGGTGTTCTAGTTTAAATTTAAAAGCCGTCATATCTGAGTCTGTCTGAGGGAACATCTTTCCTGAATCAGAAATCTCTCCCTCAGACAGCAAATCCCTCACCCCCATCTCAGAACATTGTGAGGGTACAATGGATATGGCTAATTAAGCGTCAGAGGGCTCAGCATTTGTTCTCACACTAGACCTACTGCGCTTCCCCTGCAACCCAGGCAGCTTAGATAAAACCTCTGTGAGGGTAGTATTCATAACTGCGGCCATATCTTTCAGGGTGAAAGAATTAGACGCACTAGAAGTACTTGGCGTCGCTTGTGCGGGCGTTAATGGTTGTGACACTTGGGGAGAATTAGATGGCATTTTTTTCTTAAAAGTAGGAGGGGGAGCGAACGGAATACCTGGTCTATCCCACTCCTTAGTAACAATGTCCGAAATCCTCTTAGGGACCCGGAAAAACATCAGTGTAGGCAGGAACCTCTAGAAATCTGTCCATTTTACACAATTTCTCTGGAACTACAATAGGGTCACAATCATCCAGAGTCGCTAAAACCTCCCTGAGCAATAAGCGGAGGTGTTCTAGTTTAAATTTAAAAGCCGTCATATCTGAGTCTGTCTGAGGGAACATCTTTCCTGAATCAGAAATCTCTCCCTCAGACAGCAAATCCCTCACCCCCATCTCAGAACATTGTGAGGGTACAATGGATATGGCTAATTAAGCGTCAGAGGGCTCAGCATTTGTTCTCACACTAGACCTACTGCGCTTCCCCTGCAACCCAGGCAGCTTAGATAAAACCTCTGTGAGGGTAGTATTCATAACTGCGGCCATATCTTGCAGGGTGAAAGAAACAGAATTTATGCTTACCTGATAAATTACTTTCTCCAACGGTGTGTCCGGTCCACGGCGTCATCCTTACTTGTGGGATATTCTCTTCCCCAACAGGAAATGGCAAAGAGCCCAGCAAAGCTGGTCACATGATCCCTCCTAGGCTCCGCCTACCCCAGTCATTCGACCGACGTAAAGGAGGAATATTCATAGGAGAAATCATATGATACCGTGGTGACTGTAGTTAGAGAAAATAATTCATCAGACCTGATTAAAAAAACCAGGGCGGGCCGTGGACCGGACACACCGTTGGAGAAAGTAATTTATCAGGTAAGCATAAATTCTGTTTTCTCCAACATAGGTGTGTCCGGTCCACGGCGTCATCCTTACTTGTGGGAACCAATACCAAAGCTTTAGGACACGGATGATGGGAGGGAGCAAATCAGGTCACCTAGATGGAAGGCACCACGGCTTGCAAAACCTTTCTCCCAAAAATAGCCTCAGAAGAAGCAAAAGTATCAAATTTGTAAAATTTGGTAAAAGTGTGCAGTGAAGACCAAGTCGCTGCCTTACACATCTGATCAACAGAAGCCTCGTTCTTGAAGGCCCATGTGGAAGCCAGAGCCCTAGTGGAGTGAGCTGTGATTCTTTCAGGAGGCTGCCGTCCGGCAGTCTCATAAGCCAATCGTATAATGCTTTTAAGCCAAAAAGAAAGAGAGGTAGAAGTTGCCTTTTGACCTCTCCTTTTACCAGAATAAACAACAAACAAAGAAGATGTTTGTCTGAAATCTTTAGTGGCCTCTAAATAGAATTTTAGAGCACGGACCACGTCCAAATTGTGTAACAAACGTTCCTTCTTTGAAGCTGGATTCGGACACAAAGAAGGTACAACTATCTCCTGGTTAATATTCTTGTTGGAAACAACTTTCGGAAGAAAACCAGGCTTAGTACGCAAAACCACCTTATCTGCATGGAACACCAGATAGGGCGGAGAACACTGCAGAGCAGATAACTCTGAAACTCTTCTAGCAGAAGAAATTGCAACCAAAAACAAAACTTTCCAAGATAATAACTTAATATCTACGGAATGTAAGGGTTCAAACGGAACCCCTTGAAGAACTGAAAGAACTAGATTAAAACTCCAGGGAGGAGTCAAAGGTCTGTAAACAGGCTTGATTCTAACCAGAGCCTGAACAAACGCTTGAACGTCTGGCACAGCTGCCAGCCTTTTGTGAAGTAAAACAGATAACGCAGAGATCTGTTCCTTCAGAGAACTTACAGATAATCCTTTCTCCAAACCTTCTTGTAGAAAGGATAGAATCTTAGGAATTTTGATCTTGTTCCAGGGGAATCCTTTAGATTCACACCAACAGATATATTTTTTCCATATCTTATGGTAAATTTTTCTAGTTACAGGCTTTCTAGCCTGAATCAGAGTATCTATTACAGAATCTGAAAACCCACGCTTTGATAAGATCAAGCGTTCAATCTCCAAGCAGTTAGTTGGAGGGAAACCAGATTCGGATGTTCGAATGGACCTTGAACAAGAAGGTCCTGTCTCAAAGGTAGCTTCCATGGTGGAGCCGATGACATTCACCAGGTCTGCATACCAAGTCCTGCGTGGCCACGCAGGAGCTATCAAGATCACCGAAGCCCTCTCCTGATTGATCCTGGCTACCAGCCTGGGAATGAGAGGAAACGGTGGGAATACATAAGCTAGGTTGAAGGTCCAAGGTGCTACTAGTGCATCTACTAGAGTCGCCTTGGGATCCCTGGATCTGGACCCGTAACAAGGAACCTTGAAGTTCTGACGAGAGGCCATCAGATCCATGTCTGGAATGCCCCATAATCGCGTTATTTGGGCAAAGATTTCCGGATGGAGTTCCCACTCCCCCGGATGGAAAGTCTGACGACTCAGAAAATCCGCTTCCCAATTTTCCACTCCTGGGATGTGGATTGCAGACAAGTGGCAGGAGTGATTCTCCGCCCATTGAATTATTTTGGTTACTTCCTCCATCGCCAGGGAACTCCTTGTTCCCCCTTGATGGTTGATATATGCAACAGTCGTCATGTTGTCTGATTGAAACCTTATGAATTTGGCCTTTGCTAGTTGAGGCCAAGCTTTGAGAGCATTGAATATCGCTCGCAGTTCCAGAATGTTTATGAGGAGAAGAGATTCTTCCTGGGACCATAGCCCCTGAGCTTTCAGGGGTTCCCAGACCGCGCCCCAGCCCACCAGACTGGCGTCGGTCGTGACAATGACCCACTCTGGTCTGCGGAAGCTCATTCCCTGTGACAGGTTGTCCAGGTTCAGCCACCAACGGAGTGAATCTCTGGTTCTTTGATCTACTTGGATCGTCGGAGACAAGTCTGTATAATCCCCATTCCACTGTCTGAGCATGCACAGTTGTAATGGTCTTAGATGAATTAGTGCAAAAGGAACTATGTCCATTGCCGCAACCATCAAACCTATTACTTCCATGCACTGCGCTATGGAAGGAAGAAGAACAGAATGAAGTACTTGACAAGAGCTTAGAAGTTTTGATTTTCTGGCCTCTGTCAGAAAAATCTTCATTTCTAAGGAGTCTATTATTGTTCCCAAGAAGGGAACTCTTGTTGACGGGGACAGAGAACTTTTTTCTATGTTCACTTTCCACCCGTGAGATCTGAGAAAGGCTAGGACAATGTCCGTATGAGCCTTTGCTTTTGACAGAGACGACGCTTGAATCAGTATGTCGTCCAAGTAAGGTACTACTGCAATGCCCCTTGGTCTTAGCACCGCTAGAAGGGACCCTAGTACCTTTGTGAAAATCCTTGGAGCAGTGGCTAATCCGAATGGAAGTGCCACAAACTGGTAATGCTTGTCCAGAAAGGCGAACCTTAGGAACCGATGATGTTCCTTGTGGATAGGAATATGTAGATACGCATCCTTTAAATCCACCGTGGTCATGAATTGACCTTCCTGGATGGTAGGAAGAATTGTTCGAATGGTTTCCATCTTGAACGATGGAACCCTGAGAAATTTGTTTAGAATCTTGAGATCTAAAATTGGTCTGAATGTTCCTTCTTTTTTGGGAACTATGAACAGATTGGAGTAAAACCCCATCCCTTGTTCTCCTAATGGAACAGGATGAATCACTCCCATTCTTAACAGGTCTTCTACACAATGTAAGAATGCCTGTCTTTTTATTTGGTTTGAAGATAATTGAGACCTGTGGAACCTCCCCCTTGGGGGTAGTTCCTTGAATTCCAGGAGATAACCTTGAGAAACTATTTCTAGCGCCCAAGGATCCTGAACATCTCTTGCCCAAGCCTGAGCAAAGAGAGAGAGTCTGCCCCCCACCAGATCCGGTCCCGGATCGGGGGCCAACACTTCATGCTGTTTTAGTAGCAGTGGCAGGTTTCTTGGCCTGCTTACCCTTGTTCCAGCCTTGCATCGGTCTCCAGGCTGGTTTGGTTTGAGAACTATTACCCTCTTGCTTAGAGGGTGTAGAATTTGAGGCTGGTCCGTTTCTGCGAAAGGGACGAAAATTTGGCTTATTTTTAGCCTTAAAAGACCTATCCTGAGGAAGGGCGTGGCCCTTTCCCCCAGTGATGTCTGAAATAATCTCTTTCAAGTCAGGGCCAAATAGCGTTTTACCTTTGAAAGGGATGTTAAGCAACTTGTTCTTGGAGGACACATCCGCTGACCAAGACTTTAGCCAAAGCGCTCTGCGCGCCACAATTGCAAAACCTGAATTTTTCGCCGCTAATCTAGCTAATTGCAAAGTGGCGTCTAAGATAAAAGAGTTAGCCAATTTAAGTGCTTGAACTCTGTCCATAACCTCCTCATATGAAGAGTCTTTATTGAGCGACTTTTCTAGTTCTTCGAACCAGAAACACGCTGCTGTAGTGACAGGAACAATGCATGAAATTGGTTGTAGAAGGTAACCTTGCTGAACAAACATCTTTTTAAGCAAACCCTCTAATTTTTTATCCATAGGATCTTTGAAAGCACAACTATCTTCTATAGGGATAGTAGTGCGTTTGTTTAGAGTAGAAACCGCCCCCTCGACCTTGGGGACTGTCTGCCATAAGTCCTTTCTGGGGTCGACCATAGGAAATAACTTTTTAAATATAGGGGGAGGAACAAAAGGTATGCCGGGCCTTTCCCATTCCTTATTTACAATGTCCGCCACCCGCTTGGGTATAGGAAAAGCATCGGGGGGCACCGGGACCTCTAGGAACTTGTCCATCTTACATAATTTTTCTGGAATGACCAAATTGTCACAATCATCCAGAGTAGATAACACCTCCTTAAGCAGAGCGCGGAGATGTTCCAATTTAAATTTAAAAATAATAACATCAGGTTCAGCTTGTTGAGAAATTTTTCCTGAATCTGAAATTTCTCCCTCAGACAAAACCTCCCTGCTGGCCCCTTCAGATTGGCGTGAGGGTACGTCAGAACCATTATCATCAGCGTCCTCATGCTCTTCAGTTTCTAAAACGGAGCAATCGAGCTTTCTCTGATAAGTAGGCATTTTGGACAAAATGTTTTTAATAGAATTATCCATTACAGCCGTTAATTGTTGCATAGTAAGAAGGATTGGCGCACTAGATGTACTAGGGGCCTCTTGTGTGGGCAAGACTGGTGTAGACACAGAAGGGGATGATGCAGTACCATGCTTACTCCCCTCGCTTGAGGAATCATTTTGGGCAACATCATTATCAGTGGCATCATTGTCCCTACTTTGTCTGGACACTAAGTCACATTCATCAGATATATTTAAATGGGGAGGAACCTTGGCTTCCAAACATACAGAACATCGTCTATCTGATGGTTCAGACATGTTAACAGGCATAAACTTGATAACAAAGCACAAAAAACGTTTTAAAATAAAACCGTTACTGTCACTTTAAATTTTAAACTGAACACACTTTATTACTGAATATGTGAAAAAGTATGAAGGAATTGTTCAAAATTCACCAAAATTTCACCACAGTGTCTTAAAGCATTAAAAGTATTGCACACCAAATTTGAAAGCTTTAACTCTTAAAATAACGGAACCGGAGCCGTTTTTACATTTAACCCCTATACAGTCCCTGGTATCTGCTTTGCTGAGACCCAACCAAGCCCAGAGGGGAATACGATACCAAATGACGCCTTCAATAAGCTTTTTCAGTGGTTCTTAGCTCCTCACACATGCATCTGCATGCCTTGCTTTCCAAAAACAACTGCGCATTAGTGGCGCGAAAATGAGGCTCTGCCTATGACTAGAAAAGGCCCCCAGTGAAAAAGGTGTCCAATACAGTGCCTGCCGTTTTTTTAATACATCCCCAAGATTAAAAGAACTATTTATAGTTAACATCCATTAAATATACTTATAAAGTAATCGTTTTAGCCCAAAAAAATGTCTACCAGTCTTTAAAGCCCTTGTGAAGCCCTTTATTCTTATACTAAACTAAGAAAATGGCTTACCGGTTCCCATAGGGAAAATGACAGCTTCCAGCATTACCAAGTCTTGTTAGAAATGTGTCATACCTCAAGCAGCAAAAGTCTGCTCACTGTTTCCCCCAACTGAAGTTAATTCATCTCAACAGTCCTGTGTGGAAACAGCCATCGATTTTAGTAACGGTTGCTAAAATCATTTTCCTCTTACAAACAGAAATCTTCATCTCTTTTCTGTTTCAGAGTAAATAGTACATACCAGCACTATTTTAAAATAAACTCTTGATTGAAGAATAAAACTACATTTAAACACCAAAAAAACTCTTAGCCATCTCCGTGGAGATGTTGCCTGTGCAACGGCAAAGAGAATGACTGGGGTAGGCGGAGCCTAGGAGGGATCATGTGACCAGCTTTGCTGGGCTCTTTGCCATTTCCTGTTGGGGAAGAGAATATCCCACAAGTAAGGATGACGCCGTGGACCGGACACACCTATGTTGGAGAAATTAGACGCACTAGAATTATGGCTTCTAAACATATTGAACATTGACTTTCCTCAATGTCAGACATTTTGAACAGGCTAGTAATGACTACAAACAAGCATGAAAACACGTTATTTAGTGAAAAAAATAATCTTAAAAAACGGTACTGCGCCTTTAAGAGAAAAAAAAGCATACACGTTCTGCAAAACTGCTTTAAAATTCACCAAATTTTTCAAATTTTTTATAGCAGACTCAATATGTGTAGTTAAGTTTGCCCCACAAGGAAAAACACCCCCAGCACCTTGCCACAGTCCTGCTGTGGCGCCTACCTGCCCTCAGGGATGGTAAATATGGGGTTAAAGCTTCGATTTGGCCCAAAACATCCACAAGGGCCTTCAGGAGTTGGAGCTTGCTGAGTGAAAACAACGGCGCATCTGAGGCGCGAAAATAGGCCCCGCCCATCTCACTTGATGTCTCTACAGCCTCAAAGAACCGCACCAGAGCAGTTTTAAACTAGCCATGTGGGTTCTGAGACCCAAAAATAAGCCAAGTGTGCCCTCAATAAAGTTTGCCCAAAAAACGTTATTGCCATCAAAACGTTAACAGCACTCCCAGTTCATAAAAACGTTTGCCCACAAACATTCAAAACTCAGTGTCAACCATTTTTTAATTAGCCCCTTATGCAAGCTTAGTAATGCCTTTCTATAGCTCTTAGGATTACTGCTTACCTTTACCCTCATGGGGATACTGTCAGCCTTTCTGAAATACACAGTCTCTCCAGAAAAAATGACTGAACATACCTCACTGCTATATAGCATGAAAACGTTCCTCACACTGAAGTTTCTTGTACCCCTCAGCCTCTGTGGGAACAGCACCGGATCTTAGTTACAAATGCTAAGATCATCATCCTCCAGGCAGAAGTCTTCATCCATCTGCTGCCTGAGAGTAAATAGTACACACCAGTACCATTTAAAACAAAAAACTCTTGCTTGAAGAAATTAAAAACTAATATTTTATCACCTCTTTCACTTTACCCTTCCTAGTACTTAGAGTAGGCAAAAAGAATGACTGGGGGGTGGAGCTAAGGGAGGAGCTATATAGACAGCTCTGCTGTGGTGCTCTTTGCCATTTCCTGTTAGCAGGAGGATAATATCCCACAAGTAAAGGATGAATCCGTGGACTTGTCGTACCTTATATAAGAAAACAGAATTTATGTTTACCTGATAAATTACTTTCTCCAACGGTGTGTCCGGTCCACGGCGTCATCCTTACTTGTGGGATATTCTCTTCCCCAACAGGAAATGGCAAAGAGCCCAGCAAAGCTGGTCACATGATCCCTCCTAGGCTCCGCCTACCCCAGTCATTCGACCGACGTTAAGGAGGAATATTTGCATAGGAGAAACCATATGGTACCGTGGTGACTGTAGTTAAAGAAAATAAATTATCAGACCTGATTAAAAAAACCAGGGCGGGCCGTGGACCGTACACACCGTTGGAGAAAGTAATTTATCAGGTAAACATAAATTCTGTTTTCTCCAACATAGGTGTGTCCGGTCCACGGCGTCATCCTTACTTGTGGGAACCAATACCAAAGCTTTAGGACACGGATGAAGGGAGGGAGCAAATCAGGTCACCTAAATGGAAGGCACCACGGCTTGCAAAACCTTTCTCCCAAAAATAGCCTCAGAAGAAGCAAAAGTATCAAACTTGTAAAATTTGGTAAAAGTGTGCAGTGAAGACCAAGTCGCTGCCCTACATATCTGATCAACAGAAGCCTCGTTCTTGAAGGCCCATGTGGAAGCCACAGCCCTAGTGGAATGAGCTGTGATTCTTTCGGGAGGCTGCCGTCCGGCAGTCTCGTAAGCCAATCTGATGATGCTTTTAATCCAAAAAGAGAGAGAGGTAGAAGTTGCTTTTTGACCTCTCCTTTTACCGGAATAAACAACAAACAAGGAAGATGTTTGTCTAAAATCCTTTGTAGCATCTAAATAGAATTTTAGAGCGCGAACAACATCCAAATTGTGCAACAAACGTTCCTTCTTTGAAACTGGTTTCGGACACAGAGAAGGTACGATAATCTCCTGGTTAATGTTTTTGATTGAATAATAAAAACTACAGTTAAACACTAAAAAACTCTAAGCCATCTCCGTGGAGATGTTGCCTGTACAACGGCAAAGAGAATGACTGGGGTAGGCGGAGCCTAGGAGGGATCATGTGACCAGCTTTGCTGGGCTCTTTGCCATTTCCTGTTGGGGAAGAGAATATCCCACAAGTAAGGATGACGCCGTGGACCGGACACACCTATGTTGGAGAAATATAGATATATACAGATATATATATTTAAAAATACTTAGAACATATTCTATGTGCAGAACATATTCTATGTGCAGAACATATTCTATGTGCAGAACATTGGAATTTTAAATATTTACAGTACATACACAATTAAACACTTTATAAAGAAGAATCAAGTCATTAGATCAGCAACATCTCGCTAGCTCACTGGAGGAAATCTCGGAGTTCTGCTGACTTTCTTCACTATAAGTTTATCTTGAACTCTTACTATTCTGCCCTTAATCTATATAAGCAACACTACTTCTCCACTCTTATCTCTACTCTTTCCTCAAACCCAAAAAGTCTGTTCTCCACATTCAATACTCTTCTCCGCCCACCCCCACCTCAACTTTTCTCTCAGCCCATGATTTTGCCAACTACTTCAACAACAAAATCGACTCCATTAGAAATGAAATCATCGCTCAACATACTACTGGTCTCCCTCCCCCTCAAAAGCTCACAATCATCCAAAACCCACATAGCCATAAATTTAGCTCTTTTGCCCCTGTTACAGAGGATGAACTTTCTGCCCTTATACTATCCTCTCACCTCACTACCTGTCCCCTCGACCCCATCCCCTCACAAATACTCCCCTCCCTCCCTCTCCTCTAGCCTTACCCCTATACTCACACACATCTTCAACCTCTCCCTCAGCACTGGTATAGTTCCCACATCTCTTAAGCATGCATTAGTCACACCTATCCTCAAAAAACCTTCTCTCGATCCAACCTCCCTATCCAACTACCGCCCTATTTCCCTACTACCTCTTGCCTCAAAGCTTCTTGAAAAGCTAGTATATGCACGTCTATCCCATTTCCTTACACTAAACTCCCTCCTTGACCCACTGCAATCTGGTTCGCCCCTTTCACTCAACAGAGACAGCAATTGTTAAGGTTACCAACGACCTACTTACAGCAAAATCAAAAGGCCACTTCTCTCTATTTATCCTCCTTAATCTGTATGCAGCCTTTGATACTGTCGACCACCTTCTTTTGCTCCACACCCTCCAATCCTTTGGCATCTGTGACACAGCTCTCTCTTGGTTCTCTTCCTATCTGTCTAACTGTACCTTTGCCTTCTCTGGGGCATCCTCTGCCCTGTTACCTCTTTCTGTTGGGGTACCGCAAGGCTCTGTCCTCGGTCCCCTTCTCTTCTCAATCTACACATCCTCACTAGGTTCCTTAATAAAGTCCCATGGGTTTCATTATCATTTGTATGCCGATGATACCAGAACTACCTCCTTCCTTGCTAAGCCGTGTCACTAACTGTCTCTCTCATATCTCATCTTGGATGTCCTCTCACTACCTCAAGCTAAATCTCTCCAAAACTGAGCTCCTTATTTTCCCCCCTTCTTCCAAAATCTCAAACCCCCATGTCTCTATAACTGTTGATAACTCCATCAACACCCCAACCTCACATGCCCGATGTCTTGGGGTCACACTGGACTCAGATCTTTCTTTCACTCTTCACATTCAGTCCTTGGCTAAAGTCTGCCGCATCCACCTTAAAAACATTGCTAAAATTAGACATTTCCTTACACAAGATACAACAAAGATTTTAATCCACTGTCTCATCCTTTCCTGCCTCAACTACTGCAACTCTATCCTCTCTGGTCTCCCTAGCTGCCGCCTAGCTCCTTTACAATCCATAATGAATGCCTCTGCCAGACTCATCTTCCTTGCACGTCGCTCTTCATCTGCTGCACCTCTCTGCCAATACCTTCACTGGCTTCCTCTTGCCTCCAGGATTAAACACAAAATTCTCACTCTGACACACAAAGCCCTCAATTGCACTGCTCCCCCCTACATCTCAGACCTTGTCTCCAGATACTCTCCCTCCCGTCTCCTTCGCTCCGTTCATCTCCTACTCTTCTCCTCTCTTGTTATCTCCTCACATTCCCATCTTCAAGATTTCTCCAGATTGGCTCCCATCTTATGGAACTCTCTGCCTCGCGCCACAAGAATCTCCCCTAGTTTTAAAAGCTTCAAGTGCTCCCTGAAGACCTACACTAACCTTCCTATCTCCACTGCTATCCCCGAAAACCCCATAGCATGTAAGCTTATGAGCCCAGCTGTTTGTAGTTCATCTTCATAAGAGCCAACTACAACAGTGCAACTCTCGGCAGGACCCTCGCTCCCCATTTGATACCTGTAATCGTTTTTATATACCACCTATGTTCATAGCGCTGCTGAACCTGTTGGCGCTCTACAAAAACCTGATAATAATAATAAAAACAGAATTTATGTTTACCTGATAAATTACTTTCTCCAACGGTGTGTCCGGTCCACGGCGTCATCCTTACTTGTGGGATATTCTCTTCCCCAACAGGAAATGGCAAAGAGCCCAGCAAAGCTGGTCACATGATCCCTCCTAGGCTCCGCCTTCCCCAGTCATTCGACCGACGTAAAGGAGGAATATTTGCATAGGAGAAACCATATGATACCGTGGTGACTGTAGTTAAAGAAAATAAATTATCAGACCTGATTAAAAAAACCAGGGCGGGCCGTGGACCGGACACACCGTTGGAGAAAGTAATTTATCAGGTAAACATAAATTCTGTTTTCTCCAACATAGGTGTGTCCGGTCCACAGCGTCATCCTTACTTGTGGGAACCAATACCAAAGCTTTAGGACACGGATGAAGGGAGGGAGCAAATCAGGTCACCTAGATGGAAGGCACCACGGCTTGCAAAACCTTTCTCCCAAAAATAGCCTCAGAAGAAGCAAAAGTATCAAACTTGTAAAATTTAGTAAAAGTGTGCAGTGAAAACCAAGTCGCTGCCTTACATATCTGATCAACAGAAGCCTCGTTCTTGAAGGCCCATGTGGAAGCCACAGCCCTAGTGGAATGAGCTGTGATTCTTTCAGGAGGCTGCCGTCCGGCAGTCTCATAAGCCAATCTGATGATGCTTTTAATCCAAAAAGAGAGAGAGGTAGAAGTTGCTTTTTGACCTCTCCTTTTACCAGAATAAACAACAAACAAGGAAGATGTTTGTCTAAAATCCTTTGTAGCATCTAAATAGAATTTTAGAGCACGGACAACATCCAAATTGTGCAACAAACGTTCCTTCTTTGAAACTGGATTCGGACACAAAGAAGGCACGACTATCTCCTGGTTAATGTTTTTGTTAGAAACAACTTTCGGAAGAAAACCAGGTTTAGTACGTAAAACCACCTTATCTGCATGGAACACCAGATAAGGAGGAGAACACTGCAGAGCAGATAATTCTGAAACTCTTCTAGCAGAAGAAATTGCAACCAAAAACAAAACTTTCCAAGATAATAACTTAATATCAACGGAATGTAAGGGTTCAAACGGAACCCCCTGAAGAACTGAAAGAACTAAATTGAGACTCCAAGGAGGAGTCAAAGGTTTGTAAACAGGCTTGATTCTAACCAGAGCCTCAACAAAGGCTTGAACATCTGGCACAGCTGCCAGCTTTTTGTGAAGTAACACAGACAAGGCAGAAATCTGTCCCTTCAAGGAACTTGCAGATAGTCCTTTCTCCAAACCTTCTTGAAGAAAGGATAGAATCTTAGGAATTTTTACCTTGTCCCAAGGGAATCCTTTAGATTCACACCAACAGATATATTTTTTCCATATTTTGTGGTAAATTTTTCTAGTTACAGGCTTTCTGGCCTGAACAAGAGTATCAATGACAGAATCTGAGAACCCTCGCTTTGATAAGATCAAGCGTTCAATTCGGATGTTCGAACGGACCTTGAACAAGAAGGTCTCGTCTCAAAGGTAGCTTCCATGGTGGAGCCGATGACATATTCACCAGGTCTGCATACCAAGTCCTGCGTGGCCACGCAGGAGCTATCAAGATCACCGATGCCCTCTCCTGATTGATCCTGGCTACCAGCCTGGGGATGAGAGGAAACGGCGGGAATACATAAGCTAGTTTGAAGGTCCAAGGTGCTACTAGTGCATCTACTAGAGTCGCCTTGGGATCCCTGGATCTGGACCCGTAGCAAGGAACCTTGAAGTTCTGACGAGAGGCCATCAGATCCATGTCTGGAATGCCCCACAATTGAGTAATTTGGGCAAAGATTTCCGGATGGAGTTCCCACTCCCCCGGATGAAATGTCTGACGACTCAGAAAATCCGCTTCCCAATTTTCCACTCCTGGGATGTGGATTGCAGACAAGTGGCAGGAGTGAGTCTCCGCCCATTGAATGATTTTGGTCACTTCTTCCATCGCCAGGGAACTCCTTGTTCCCCCCTGATGGTTGATGTACGCAACAGTCGTCATGTTGTCTGATTGAAACCGTATGAACTTGGCCTTTGCTAGCTGAGGCCAA
The DNA here is from genome assembly GCF_027579735.1 of Bombina bombina. NCBI lineage: Eukaryota > Metazoa > Chordata > Amphibia > Anura > Bombinatoridae > Bombina > Bombina bombina. Next base: position 747,623,791 of record NC_069499.1, read on the forward strand.
GCCTTGAGAGCATTGAATATCGCTCTCAGTTCCAGAATATTTATCGGGAGAAGAGATTCTTCCCAAGACCAAAGACCCTGAGCTTTCAGGGGTCCCCAGACCGCGCCCCAGCCCACCAGACTGGCGTCGGTCGTGACAATGACCCACTCTGGTCTGCGGAAGCTCATCCCCTGTGACAGGTTGTCCAGGGACAGCCACCAACGGAGTGAATCTCTGGTCCTCTGATCTACTTGTATCGTCGGAGACAAGTCTGTATAGTCCCCATTCCACTGACTGAGCATGCACAGTTGTAATGGTCTTAGATGAATTCGCGCAAAAGGAACTATGTCCATTGCCGCTACCATCAAACCTATTACTTCCATGCACTGCGCTATGGAAGGAAGAGGAACAGAATGAAGTATTTGACAAGAGTTTAGAAGTTTTGATTTTCTGGCCTCTGTCAGAAAAATCCTCATTTCTAAGGAGTCTATTATTGTTCCCAAGAAGGGAACCCTTGTTGACGGAGATAGAGAACTTTTTTCTACGTTCACTTTCCACCCGTGAGATCTGAGAAAGGCCAGGACAATGTCCGTGTGAGCCTTTGCTAGAGGAAGGGACGACGCTTGAATCAGAATGTCGTCCAAGTAAGGTACTACTGCAATGCCCCTTGGTCTTAGCACCGCTAGAAGGGACCCTAGTACCTTTGTGAAAATCCTTGGAGCAGTGGCTAATCCGAACGGAAGTGCCACAAACTGGTAATGCTTGTCCAGGAATGCGAACCTTAGGAACCGATGATGTTCCTCGTGGATAGGAATATGTAGATACGCATCCTTTAAATCCACCGTGGTCATGAATTGACCTTCCTGGATGGAAGGAAGAATTGTTCGAATGGTTTCCATTTTGAACGATGGAACCTTGAGAAACTTGTTTAGGATCTTGAGATCTAAGATTGGTCTGAATGTTCCCTCTTTTTTGGGAACTACGAACAGATTGGAGTAGAACCCCATCCCTTGTTCTCCTAAAGGAACAGGATGAATCACTCCCATTTTTAACAGGTCTTCTACACAATGTAAGAATGCCTGTCTTTTTATGTGGTCTGAAGACAATTGAGACCTGTGGAACCTCCCCCTTGGGGGAAGCCCCTTGAATTCCAGAAGATAACCTTGGGAGACTATTTCTAGTGCCCAAGGATCCAGAACATCTCTTGCCCAAGCCTGAGCGAAGAGAGAGAGTCTGCCCCCCACCAGATCCGGTCCCGGATCGGGGGCCAACATCTCATGCTGTCTTGGTAGCAGTGGCAGGTTTCTTGGCCTGCTTTCCTTTGTTCCAGCCTTGCATTGGTCTCCAGGCTGGCTTGGCTTGAGAAGTATTACCCTCTTGCTTAGAGGACGTAGCACTTGGGGCTGGTCCGTTTCTGCGAAAGGGACGAAAATTAGGTTTATTTTTGGCCTTGAAAGACCTATCCTGAGGAAGGGCGTGGCCCTTGCCCCCAGTGATATCAGAGATAATCTCTTTCAAGTCAGGGCCAAACAGCGTTTTCCCCTTGAAAGGAATGTTAAGCAATTTGTTCTTGGAAGACGCATCCGCTGACCAAGATTTTAACCAAAGCGCTCTGCGCGCCACAATAGCAAAACCAGAATTTTTCGCCGCTAACCTAGCCAATTGCAAAGTGGCGTCTAGGGTGAAAGAATTAGCCAATTTGAGAGCATGAATTCTGTCCATAATCTCCTCATAAGAAGAAGAATTATTATTGAGCGCCTTTTCTAGCTCATCGAACCAGAAACACGCTGCTGTAGTGACAGGAACAATGCATGAAATTGGTTGTAGAAGGTAACCTTGCTGAACAAACATCTTTTTAAGCAAACCTTCTAATTTTTTATCCATAGGATCTTTGAAAGCATAACTATCTTCTATGGGTATAGTGGTGCGTTTGTTTAGAGTAGAAACCGCCCCCTCGACCTTGGGGACTGTCTGCCATAAGTCCTTTCTGGGGTCGACCATAGGAAACAATTTTTTAAATATGGGGGGAGGGACGAAAGGTATACCGGGCCTTTCCCATTCTTTATTTACAATGTCCGCCACCCGCTTGGGTATAGGAAAAGCTTCGGGGGGCCCCGGGACCTCTAGGAACTTGTCCATTTTACATAGTTTCTCTGGAATGACCAAATTCTCACAATCATCCAGAGTGGATAACACCTCCTTAAGCAGAGCGCGGAGATGTTCCAATTTAAATTTAAATGTAATCACATCAGGTTCAGCTTGTTGAGAAATTTTCC
>NC_069499.1:747631045-747660328 GCF_027579735.1 Bombina bombina
GAAGAAGTAGGTCCTGCACCCCTTATGGTAGATGCAGCTATATACCGGCTTATGAGCTAGAACGAGAGTAACAACATTCTTTCAGAAAAAAAAACGTTGTGATGAACACAAGGACCCTGCTCCAGCAGATCCCTGAACAAGGTCCATGGAAGCGAAGCCCCTAAACTGCGACACAACTCTAGATATAAACAGAGCAAATCGTCACACTGTCGTCTGCTCCTGTTAGGATCGACCATCCACAACAAAGAGCGGCATGGCCGAAGAGAAGAAGGTTAAAAGAAACCTCTAAGGAATGCTAGATGTCTAGCATATTCAGGATGAAAAGGCCAGAGCCCCACCTGGGTTCATACCCACCTTCTGCTACAGAAGCGGTGGAGCTAACACGGACACCTTGAAAGCCTGATTGGCTTCCCCCTCCGGCACAAACATTTGAGCAGGAAATGATTGTAGTGGACATCCGAACCTGAAGATCCAACTCTGAGGATCGAAAAGACACAAGAAAATCCCTAAAAGTCTATGAGCAGACGAAGGTATGAAAACCAGAAAGGCCAAGACTACTGTAAAATCTGGAAGCAGGATACTGCCACCTTAAACCCCAGATCCCAAGAAGGATCAGAACCAGGTTTACTGAAAGATACGGTTCCTAAGAACCGAATTTGCACAAAAAGGATGAAACAGGAAAGACATCCTTCTTCTGAACAAAGGAAGGGAGAACCTTTCATTCTCCAGCAAAAGAACGAATAAGCTCTGCTTCAATATCATAGAACCCAATTAGGACGGGAAGACCCTCTCCCTATCAGGGCATGCACCAGCAGTGGAAGAAAATATTCCTGCAATGTGATAGATTCCGGGACAATGACTCCAAAGGTCCCTTGTCTTCTCTGACAAGACAATTGCCCAGAAAAGAAGCCTAGTTCCGGCCTCTTGGACCCCTAGATCTATATGATCAAGTATCAAGAACCCGTCCCAGATAATACCTAAACAGGTCCAGCCTGTTAACTAGGATAGATGGGCCTGCTGTACCTGGACGGGAATCTAGAAGAAAAAACTCCTCCTAAGTAGAAAGAAGGAACAGACCTAACTAGTATCCACAACAGGTCCTGCATGTCATCTTGGATAAAACAAAACTTTTTAAGTTCCAGCAAAGCTAGAACAACTGAATAATCAAATTAAAGAAATTAAGCTCCGAGGCTTAAATTTTTCAGCGAAAAAATCAGGGGAACTATCACCCAGAGCAGAAATCTATAAGCTTCCACCGGTCTCCAACAATCTTGACCATCAAAGTCGATCGTATCAAAAATCCCATGTGACGAAACGTCTCCCTAAGAAGAGTTTCTAAAACAATCCAGAGCTCAAAAAAACAAAAAACTATCCAGAACGGAAGAGCAAAGAAAAAAAAAGAAAAAAAAAAAAGGCAAGTGCCCACAAGTGATAAGCTGAAAAGGAGTGTAAAAAAAAAAAAAAAAACAGGTCCTGCCTGTCATATGACACAACCCCCCATAGAGCTCGGAACTGGGATTCTAAATAAACAATAAAACAAAAAGTAAAACAAGACAAGGAATATCACCATCCTCCACTCGTCTTAGTTAAGATCGTTATCTGATTTAGAGGACTGAGATTCAACTGACGGAGCAGTACTGGAAACTTCTAACATCGCCAAAACCTCTCTCAGAAGTAAACGCAGGTGTGCCAATCTAAATCTAAATGCTAAGCCCTCCGCAGTCGGAGGACCCAAGTCAGCAGACTCCGACCCTGGAGGTTCTCCCTCTGAAGCCTCAGAGGGAACCTCATCCCCAGAGGACTAATCGGACACAATCGTTATTGTACACGAATGTCCTTGGGCAGGAGAGCCCGGATTAACCTTTCGCTTGCGCGTAGCATGAATAGGTAACCTTGCAAAGGCCGTAGAGCTGGCCATGCAGAACTGCGTAGTAACCTCTGGTGGAAACAAACCCCTTACAGGTGAAGGAGGATCTGCATATGTAGGAACAGAATATAGGGAACACAGCTCAATGGACGAAGAGTCCTCAGAGGCGGTTGGCTCAGTGGTCTCGAACATCTCAACATTGGTTGATGAGAACACTCTATTGCGGCATATGGAACATAATTGAGAGGGCTGGATTACCCAGGCCTCCACACAATATACACAGGTAACAAATTCTGTATCGGAGGGATCCCCCTCTAAATTATCAGAATCCTCCATAACTCGTCTATATCAAATTATAGAAAGGAAAAACAACTGGCACCTTATAACCCAAAGGGCTGGGGCACTCACCACCTCCTATGACCCAGACAGATAGAGAAGATGCTCCTCTCCGCAGACACCCGGTCAGGAATCGGAAGCGGTGGAAAAAACGTGACCATTCCCGGTCACATGGTGCTCATGAAGGACCTGACCCTGCTAAGGAAAAAGTGCGCCAGCTTAATATAAAGAAACTGTGCTGCTCTCAAAATGAAAATAACCTGTACGTTCCGTATCAGCCTAAGAGCTCAAACGTTCTTACACATAAGCAGTCGAAATCACATAACAAATATGATTTAAAAAACCCCCACTGTTTAATAATCCCCCTCAGGAGATATTAACCCTTGATTCCATAAAGATAAAAAAAAAGAGTCCCACTGTGACCCTGTCTTCAATGGAACAGTGCCGTGGAACAGTGACACGGTCCTTCAAGTTTGATAGATTGTAGCAGAGCTTTTGACATGGACTTGAGTGAAGGAAGCAGGCAGCGAAACTCGTCAACACTAATTGCTTAAGGAGCTGTTAATATGAGTCTGGATGAGTTCGCAGAAAGGCTCTCCCTGCATCTCCAGACTCTAACTTTCGTCAATGCTCTCACTGAGAGGCCGACAAGACTACTTAAAACTCCATTCCCATCTCGAAGGGCTGATACCCTTCCTAAGGAATTACTCCGAAATCTTCTGACACTTCTTTGCCAACCTCCTGTGACGAAAGGCAAAGAATGACTGGGGAATGAGGGAAGTGGGGGATGTATTTAAGCCTTTGGTTGGGTGTCTTTGCCTCCTCCTGGTTGCCAGCTTCTGTATTTCCCACAAGGAATGAAGCCGTGGACTCTCCTCATATTAAGAAGAAAAAACAAATTTATGCTTATCTGATAAATTTCTTTCTTTTGCGATGTACCGAGTCCACGTATTCATCCTAACTTGTGGGATATTGTCCTTCCTGACAGAAAGTAGCAAAGAGAGCACCACAGCTGAGCTGTCTATATAGCTCCCCCCTTAACTCCACCCCCCAGTCATTCGACCGAAGGCCAAGGAAGAAATGGAGAAACTATAAGGTGCAGAGGTAACTGAAGTTTACATAAAAAAAATACTGTCTGTCTTGAATAGACAGGGCGGGCCGTGGACTCGGTACATCGCAAAAGAAAGAAATTTATCAGGTAAGCATAAATTTTGTTTTCTTTTGCATGATGTACCGAGTCCACAGATTCATCCTAACTTGTGGGATACCAATACCAAAGCTTTAGGACACGGATGAAGGGAGGGACAAGACAGGAACCTAAACGGAAGGCACCACTGCTTGCAAAACCTTTCTCCCAAAAATAGCCTCCGAAGAAGCAAAAGTATCAAATTCATAAAATTTTGAAAAGGTATGAAGCGACGACCAAGTCGCAGCCTTACAAATCAACAGAAGCATCATTTTTAAAACCCATGTGGAAGCTACCGCTCTAGTAGAATGAGCTGTAATCCTTTCAGGAGGCTGCTGTCCAGCAGTCTCATAAGCCAAACGGATTATGCTTTTCAGCCAAAAGGAAAGAGAAGTCGCCGTAGCCTTTTGACCACTACGCTTTCCAGAATAAACAAACAAAGAAGATGTTTGACGAAAAACTTTGGTTGCCTGCAAATATAATTTCAAAGCACGAACCAAGGCCAAGTTGTGCAACAGACGTTCCTTCTTACAAGAAGGATTAGGACACAGAGAAGGAACAACAATTTCTTGATTGACATTCCTGTTAGTAACAACCTTAGGTAGGAACCCAGGCTTGGTACGCAAAACCACCTTATCAGCATGGAACACAAGATAAGGAGAGTCACATTGTAATGCAGATAGTTCAGAAACTCTTCGAGCTGAAGAGATAGCAACTAGGAACAAAACTTTCCAAGATAAAAGCTTAATATCTATGGAATGCATGGGTTCAAACGGAACCCCCTGAAGAACTCTAAGAACTAAATTTAGACTCCATGGCGGAGCAATAGGTTTAAACACAGGCTTAATTCTAACTAAAGCCTGACAAAAAGCCCCGAACGTCTGGAACATCTGCCAGACGCTTGTGCTACAAAATAGACAGAGCAGATATCTGTCCCTTTAGGGAACTAGCTGATAATCCTTTCTCCAATCCCTCTTGGAGAAAAGACAAAATCCTAGGAATCCTGATTTTACCCCAGGAGAAGCCTTTGGATTTGCACCAAAAAAGATATTTACGCCATATCTTATGATACATTTTCCTGGTAACAGGCTTTCGAGCCTGAATCAAGGTATTTATAACTGACTCAGAGAAACCCCGCTTTGATAGAATCAAGCGTTCAATCTCTAAGCAGTCAGTTGCAGAGAAAATAGATTTGGATGCTTGAATGGACCTTGAATCAGAAGGTCCTGTCTCAACGGCAGAGACCATGGTGGAAGGGATGACATGTCCACCAGGTCTGCATACCAAGTCCTGCGTGGCCACGCAGGCACTATCAAAATCACTGATGCTCTCTCCTGTTTGATTCTGGCAATCAGACGTGGAAGGAGAGGGAAAGGTGGAAACACATAAGACAGGTTGAACGACCAGGGTACTGCTAGAGCATCTATCAGTACAGCCTGAGGATCCCTTGACCTGCAGCCGTAACGAGGACGTTTGGCATTCTGACGAGACGCCATCAGATCCAACTCTGGTGTGCCCCATAGCCGAACCAACTGAGCAAACACCTCCGGATGGAGTTCCCACTCCCCCGGATGAAAAGTCTGACGACTTAGAAAATCTGCCTCCCAGTTCTCTACACCTGGGATATAGATCGCTGACAGATGGCAAGAGTGAGCCTCTGCCCATTGGATTATCCTTGAGACCTCTATCATCGCTAAGGAACTCTTTGTTCCGCCCTGATGATTGATATAAGCCACAGTCGTGATTAGCAAGATGAAAAGCGGCGTCTGTAATAAAAGAATTAGCCAACTTAAGAGCCTTAATTCTGTCCAAAATATCATCTAGTGGGGTCTCCATCTGAAGAGCCTCTTCTAGAGCCTCAAACCAAAAGGCAGCTGCAGTGGTTACAGGAACAATGCATGCTATAGGTTGAAGAAGAAAACCTTGATGAACAAAAATTTTCTTTAGGAGACCCTCTAATTTTTTATCCATAGGATCAATGAAAGCACAACTGTCTTCAATAGGTATAGTTGTACGCTTAGCCAGGGTAGAAATAGCTCCCTCCACCTTAGGGACTGTCTGCCATGAGTCCTTTATGGTGTCAGAAATGGGAAACATTTTCTTAAAAACAGGAGGGGGAGAGAACGGAATACCTGGTTTATCCCACTCCTTAGTAACAATGTCCGAAATCCTCTTAGGGACCAGAAACACATCAGTGTAAACAGGGAACAGCAGTGGACCTGAGAAGTTACCAGAGTAACTTCTCCATGTGAGAGGCAGTTAACTGAAAAGATGGAGCCTGAACCAGGATATCGTCTAAATAAGGTGCCACAACGATGCCCTGCAGTCTGACGACCGCTAATAAAGATCCCAAGACCTTTATGAAAGCTCTCAAAGTGGTCGCCAGACTGCAAGGAAGGGCTATAAACTGGAAATGGTTGATCTCAATGGATAGGGATGTAAAGGTACACAGCCTTCAGATCTACCGTAGTCATGAATTGTCCCTAAAGAACAAGAGGGAGAATGGACCTAATTGTCTCCATCTTAAAGGAAGGTACCCTCAGAAATTTGGTTAGGGTCTCTAAATCTAAGATAGGGGAAAAAAAGTTCCTTCTTTCTTTGAAACTTTGAACAGGTTTGAGTAAAACACCTGCCCCTCTCTCCTGAGGGAACGGGAAAACAATGGCCACCCTGTTCTGAAGGACTGATATACATCGGAAAAAGGCCTCTCTCTTTTCTGGTCTCTTTGAAATTTGGGACAACAGAAACCTACCTCTGGGAGGCAGAGACCAGAATCCTATCCTGTAACCCTGAGAGACTATTTCCTTTACCCAAGGGTCCTGAATAGACTGGGTCCAGGTCTTTTGAAACAGGCTTAGTCTGCCCCCCTACCGGAGAGAACCCCAGTTTGGGGGCTGCTCCTTCATGCTGATTTATTTTCAGAGGAAGATTTTTTGGGCTGCTTGTTCTGGTGGCCAAGTGTTGAATTCCCACTTCTAAGAAAAGGATTGTGTGGACTCTCACTACCATTATAAAAAAATTACAGTTTTATATACTTTTAAAACAATTTGAATAAAGAGCTTTTATAATGCAGGGTTTGCAATAGGATGGAAAATCACAAAAACATATTGTGTAATCATTTTACTAACCTTCCCCATTAGGAACAGGATCAGGGCCAGTTTTCTCAAAGTTAATCACAACCCCACTCTGCACCTTCTGAACCAGTGACTCTAAGCATTGGTTTAGCATTCTCTGAGTACGCACACAGTAAGAACGACCTATTAAAAAAGCAAAAAAGGAAACATGTTCAGTTTACAGTGAAGCCTAAAAGCATAATTTATGCTTACTAGATAAATTCCTTTCCTTCCTGGCAGGGAAAGTCCACGACTTCATTCCTTACTGTTGGGATAACCAACACTTGGCCACAAGGAGGAGGCAAAGACACCCCAGCCAAAGGCTTAAATATCCCTCCCAATTCCCCTAACCCCCAGTCATTCTGCAGAGGGAACAAGGAAAAGTAGGAGAAACATCAGGGTATAAAATGTGCCAGAAGAAATAATATAAAAAGGGGTCCGCTGATCAAAAACATAAATTACGGGCGGGGTCATGGACTTTCCCTGCCAGGAAGGAAAGGAATTTATCTGGTAAGCATAAATTATGTTTTCCTTCCATAAGGCAGGGAGAGTCCACGACTTCATTCCTTACTGTTAGGAAAACTATACCCAAGCTCCAGAGGACACTGAATGAATAACGGGAGGGAACAGAAAAAAAAGAAAATTTATGCTTACCTGATAAATGTATTTCTTTTACGATATGACGAGTCCGCGGATTTCATCCTTACTTGTGGGATATCGCCTCCTGGTCAGCAGGAAGTGGCAAAGAGCTCCACAGCAGAGCCGCATATATAGCCCCTCCCTTCCCTCCCCCTCCAGTCATTCGACCGAAGTTAGGAAGAGAAAGGAAAGGCCAAGGAGCAGAGGTGACTGAAGTTTAACAAAAATAAAGACCTGTCTTTAGAAAAATAACATGGTGGGCCATGGACCCGTCATATCGTAAAATAAATAATAAATTTATCAGGTAAGCATAATTTTCCTTTTCTTTTACAAGATATGACGAGTCCACAGATTTCATCCTTACTTGTGGGATACAATACCAAAGCTATAGGACACGGATGAAAGGGAGGGTCAAGACATTCTACCCAAAACAGCCTCAGAAGAAGCAAATGTATCAAATTTGGAAAATTTTGAAAAAGTATGAAGAGACGACCAAGTTGCAGCCTTGCAAATCTGTTCAACAGAAGCATCATTTTTAAATGCCCATGAGGAAGCTACAGCCATAGTAGAATGAGCCGTAATTCTGTCAGGAGCTGCTGTCCAGCAGTCTCGTATGCCAAACGGATGATACTCTTCAGCCAAAAAGAAAGAGAGGTAGCCTTAGCTTTCTGACCCCTACGTTTTCCAGCAAAAACCACAAACAAAGAAGATGTTTGACGAAAATCCTTAGTTGCCTGCAAATAAAATTTTAAGGCACAAACTACATCCAAGTTATGTAGCAGACACTCCTTCTTAGAAGAAGGGTTAGGACATAATTAAGGAACAACAATTTCTTGATTAATATTCTTGTTAGAAACAACCTTAGGAAGAAAACCAGGTTTGGTACGTAACACTACCTTATCAGCATGGAAAAGAAGATAAGGTGGATCACATTGTAAAGCCAAAAGCTCAGAAACTCTGCGAGCAGAAGAAATAGCGACCAAAAATAAAACTTTCCAAGATAATAACTTAATATCTATGGAATGCATTGGTTCAAACGGAACTCCTTGAAGAACTTTAAGAACTAAATTCAAACTCCAAGGAGGAGCAATTGGTCTAAATACAGGCCTGATTCTAGTCAGAGCCTGACAAAAAGATTGAACATCTGGGACATCTGGGACATCTGCCAGACGTTTGTGAAGCAAAATGGACAAAGCAGAAATCTGTCCCTTTAAGGAACTTGCCGACAACCCCTTCTCCAATCCTTCTTGAAGAAAAGATAAAATCCTAGGAATCCTAACTCTACTCCATGAATAGCCCTTGGATTCGCACCAATAGAGATATTTACGCCATATCTTATGGTAAATCTTTCTAGTAACAGGCTTACGTGCCTGGATCAAGGTATCAATGACCGAATCAGAAAACCCTTGCTTAGATAAAATTAAGCGTTCAATCTCCAAGCAGTCAGCTGCAGAGAAACTAAATTCGGATGATGGAAGGGTCCCTGAATGAGAAGGTCCTGCCTCAATGGAAGCTTCCACGGCGGCAGAGAGGACATGTCCACCAGATCGGCATACCAAGTTCTGCGAGGCCACGCAGGAGCGATGAGAATCACTGATGCCCTCTCCTGTTTGATCCGAGCAATCACCTGGGGAAGAAGAGCAAACGGAGGAAACACATAAGCTAGGTTGAACGACCAAGGCACTGTCAAGGCATTATCAGTTCGGCCTGAGGATCCCTGGACCTGGATCCGTACCTTGGAAGTTTGGCATTCTGACGAGATGCCATCAGGTCCAATTCCGGACTGCCCCACCTGAGAATCAGGGAAGTAAAGACCTCCGGGTGAAGTTCCCATTCCCCTGGATGAAACGTCTGTCTGCTCAAAAAATCCGCTTCCCAGTTTTCCACTCCTAGGATGTAAATTGCTGACAGATAACAAGAGTGAGTCTCCGCCCACCGAATTATCTTGGATACTTCTGTCATCGCCAAGGACCTCCTTGTTCCTCCCTGATGATTGATGTAAGCCACAGTCGTGATGTTGTCCAACTGAAATCGGATGAATTTGGCCAAGACCAATTGAGGCCAAGCTTGAAGCGCATTGAATATTGCTCTCAACTCCAGAATATTTATGGGAAGTAGAGACTCCGCTCGAGTCCACACTCCCTGAGCCTTCAGGGAATTCCAGACTGCCCCCCATCCTAGTAGACTGGCATCCGTTGTCACTATCACCCATGAGGGTCTGCGGAAGCACGTCCCTTGGGACAGATGATCCGGCGACATCCACCAAAGAAGAGAGTCTTGTCTCCTGATCCAGATCTATCTGAGGAGACAAATTTGCATAATCTCCATTCCACTGTCTGAGCATGCTCAGTTGTAGAGGTCTGAGATGAAAACGTACAAACGGAATGATGTCCATTGCCGCCACCATAAATCCAATTACCTCCATGCACTGAGCCATTGATGGCCGAGGAGTGGCCTGAAGGGTTTGGCATGTCTCCAGAATCTTTAACATTCTGACTGCCATCAAAAAGATTTTCATGGATACGGAATCTATTAGAGTTCCCAGGAAAGGAACCTTTGTCTGTGGAATTAGTGAACTCTTTTCTAGATTCACCTTCCACCCATGAGTATGGGACTTTGTCAGTTGAAAAGAGGACGCCTGGATTAGAATGTCGTCTAGATAAGGCGCTACTGCAATGCCCAGCGGTCTGAGAACCGCTGGCAAAGACCCTAGAACCTTCGTGAAGATCCTGGGTGCCGTGGCCAACCCGAAGGGAAGAGCTACGAACTGGAAATGTCTGTCCAGGAATGCAAACCTTAGGAACTGGTGATGATCTCTGTGGATAGGAATGTGAAGATATGCATCCTTTAAGTCCACGGTAGTCATATATTGACCCTCCTGGATTAATGGAAGAATTGTCCGAATCGTCTCCATCTTGAAGAATGGGACTCTGAGAAACTTGTTTAGACTCTTGAGATCTAAAATGGGTCTGAACGTTCCCTCTTTTTTGAGAACCACGAAAAGATTTGAGTAAAACCCCCGCCCCTGTTCCTGAATTGGAACGGGACAAATTACTCCCATAGTGGAGAGGTCTTTTACACAACGTAAGAACGCCTCTCTTTTTGTCTGGTCTACAGACAATCATGAAAGAAGAAACCTTCCCCTTGGGAAAGAATTTTTGAACTCCAGTTGATACCCCTGAGACACGATCTCTAGTGTCCAGGGATCCTGAACATCTCTTGTCCAAGCCTGAACAAAGAGAAAGTCTGCCCCCTACTAGATCCGGTCCCGGATAGGGGGCCGCCCGTTCATGCTGTCTTGGGAGCAGCGGCTGGCTTCTTGGGTTGTTTGCCTTTGTTCCAAGCCTGATTGGGTCTCCAGGCGGGCTTGGACTGTGCGAAGTTCCCTTCCTGTTTAGTGGAAGAGGAAGCAGGGATTCCTTTGAAATTCCGAAAGGAACGAAAATTATTCTGTCTCCTCTATTTGGACGTCTTATCCTGAGGGAGGAGATGACCCTTACCTCCCGTAATGTCAGAAATTATCTCTTTCAATTCAGGCCCGAATAGAGTCTTTCCTTTGAAAGGGATAGCTAATAGTTTGGAATTAGAGGATACATCCGCAGACCAGGATTTCAACCATAAGGCTCTGCGTGCTACAATGGCCAAACCTGCATTCTTAGCTGCCAACTTTGCGTCCTTAAGAAAAGAATTGGCCATCTTAAGGGCCTTAATTCTATCCAATATCTCTTCCAAAGGAGTCTCAGTCTTAAGAGACTCTTCTAGGGCATCAAACCAAAAGGCAGCCGCAGTTGTAACTGGTACAATGCAGGCCGTTGGTTGCAATAGAAACCCTTGGTGAACAAACAGCTTCTTTAGGAGACCCTCCAACTTTTTATCCATAGGGTCTTTGAAAGCACAACTGTCCTCAATAGGAATAGTCGTACGTTTAGCTAGAGTAGAAATGGCTCCCTCCACCTTAGGATTCGTTTGCCAAACGTCCCTAACGGTGTCAGGTAAAGGATACATTTTCTTAAATATAGGGGAAGGAGAGAACGGTATACCCGGTCTTTCCCATTCCTTGGTAATAATTTCCGAAATTCTTTTAGCAATCGAAAAAACATCAGCATAAGTAGGGACCTCCAAATATCTGTCCATCTTACACAATTTCTCTGGAGGGACTACAATAGAGTCACAGTCGTCCAGGGTTGACAAAACCTCCCGCAACAACAGGCGGAGCTGTTCAAGCTTAAATCTGAAGGACAGCACGTCCGAATCTGTCTTGGGTAATGCACTACCTAAGTCAGACAGTTTTCCTTCTGATAAAACCTCCCTACCCCCCCCCCCTTCAGAGTCCTGGGAGGGAAGATCAGAGATCGCCATCAAGGAATCAGAAGTCGCATGGACTACCTGGGTCTCTATTCTACTACGTTTACCCTGTAGTACTGGCAACTTAGATAACACCTCTGTAAGGGTTGAGGACATAACTGTAGCCATATCCTGCAGAGTGAATGATGCAGACACCGAAGAACATGGCGTCGCCTGTGTGGGCGTTATGGCTGAGACGCTTGGGATTGAGCTTTATCCTGAACCTCCTCATTCTGAGTATCATCATTATTATCATCAGACAAAAAATGTTGTTCCTTACACTGTAATGCCCTAGTTATACATGAAGGACAAAGTGTAACAGGGGGTTCCACAATGGCATTTAAACACATAAGGCATTCACTGTGTTCATACATCTTAATAAAGTGACCAACTAACAAAAATTACTCACTCACAAAAACTCTATTGCAAAATAAAAATATTGAGTACTGTTTCTTTAAGGACTCAAATCACAAATATATCCGTTTTTTATTTTTTAATTGAAAATGACAAAAAAGACTGAGTACTGTATAGCAAAGGAGAAAATTCTCAGAGTTAAACTTCCCCTTTTACACCGTGTATATATGATTTTGCAATAACCCACAATTATAAAACATAGATTGCTTCTAAATTTGAAAAAGCCTCGTCACCTCGCCGCAGCTCTGCTGCGGCTCCTACCTGCACCTGTGACCGGAACAGTAATTTCTCAAATGCGCAATGCGGAAGCAGGCTAGCGGCTGAGACGACCAAACTAATACACTGAATGCGCTATGAAAGCGCGCAAAGTCTAGCTCCACCCTCGTGGGCGTAAATCAACACGCTCTATTCAGACAGTAAAAATCCGCCATTAACCAGAGATCAAAACATCATATGCACTCAGAAATAGGTTAAACACTGTTTCTTTTACCCCTTGCGTCAGCCAGCCCCATGAAAAAACAGCCCCCACACAACTTCCCAGCACTTCAAGGCACACAAGCCTGAATGTCTAGTAGGAACATATAACACAATAATCCCCAGCTTTCTTTAATAAATTTTGTTAGAGAACTAGGTACATTATGTTATCCTGTCCATGCATACCAGCGCTTCTAGGTAATAGCCTGCTAGAGTGTCTGGTTCTGTCACTGCTTTACAAAAATCCACCAGTTCCCATAGTCTAAAAAGACTACTTGAAGCTGCTCTGAAATAAAATCGTACACTTTGGCACCATTTAAAAACAAAAAACTCTTGATTGAAGAATCTAAACTAAACACCTCACTTTACCTCTTCCTATCACTAACACAGGCAAAGAGAATGACTGGAGGGGGGGGGAAGGGAGGGGCTATATATGCAGCTCTGCTGTGGAGCTCTTTGCCACTTCCTGCTGACCAGGAGGCGATATCCCACAAGTAAGGATGAAATCCGTGGACTCGTCATATCTTGTTAAAGAAAGAGGCAGACCCTATTCTGAGGGCACCACAGCCTGCAAAACTTTTCTCCCGAAAGCTGCCTCAGCCGAAGCAAACACATCAAACTTGTAAAATTTAGAAAAAAATGTGTAAGGAGGACCAGTTAGCCGCCTTACAAATCTGATCCATTGAGGCTTCGTTTTTAAAAGTCCAGGAGGAAGCCACTGCTCTAGTGGAATGAGTCGTAATTCTCTCAGGAGGCTGTGGTCTCGCTGTCTCATAAGCTAAGCAGATGACACTCCTCAACCAGAAAGATAGAGAAGTCGTAGTAGCCTTCTGCCTCTTACGCTTCCCTGTATAGATGACAAACAAGATTGTCTGAATTCCTTAATAGTCTGAAGAAAGAACTTCAAGGCACGAACCACATCTAGATTGTGAAACAAACGTTCCTTCGCTGAAGGATTAGGACACAAGGAAGGAACAATCATCTCTTGATTAATGTTACGATCCGACACCACCTTAGGGAGGAACCCTAATTTAGTGCGTAAAACCGCCTTATCAGCATGAAAAAAACAGATAAGAATGTCGCATTGCAAAACAGAAATCTCAGAAACTCTGTGCGCAGAAGCAATAGCCAACAAAAACAGAACCTTCCAAGATAACAATTTAATGTCAACAGTATGCATAGGCTCAATCGAAGCCTGCTGCAAAAAAAGCTGTCAAGTGTCACTTCCCTTACCCCTTACCCCCAGTCATTCAGCCGGAGGGAAATGGAAAAAGAAGATAACACAAAGGTGTAGAGGTGTCTGAGGTTTAGTAAAAAATACTGTCTAATCTTAAGGGTGGAGTCGTGTCCGGAAAGAAAGAAATTTATCAGGTAAGCATAAATTTTATTTTATTTCCTAAGACATGGAGAGTCCACAACGTCATTCCAATTACTAGTGGGAACCAATACCCAAGCTAGAGGACACGGAATAAACAGGGAGGGAGAACAAGACAGGCAGACCTAAACAAAAGGCACCACAGCTTTAAGAACCTTTCTCCCAAAAGAGGCCTCAGCCGAGGCAAAAGTATCAAATTTTGAAAAAAGTATGCAGAGAGGACCATGTTGCCGCCTTGCAAATCTGTTCCACAGAAGCTTCATTTTTGAAAGCCCAAGAAGAGGAGACAGCCCTAGTAGAATGAGCCGTAATTCAGCCTCATAAGCAAAACGAATCATACTTCTCAACCAGAGGGAAAGTAGTAGAAGTAGCCTTCTGACCCTTACGCTTTCCAGAGAAAACAACAAACAGGGCAGAATATTGCCGAAAAAAATGCAAAAGACGTTCCTTATGAGAAGAAGGATTAGGACAAAAGGAAGGAACAACAATTTCCTTTTTGATCCGAAACCACCTTAGGGAGAAACCCCCTTATACGCATGAAAAATAAGGTAAGGCAAATCACACTGCAGACCCGAGAGTACAGAAACTCTGCGAGCAGAGGAAATAGCAATAAGAAACAAAACTTTCCAAGATAACAACTTAATATCTACAGAATGCATTGGCTCAAACGGAGCATGCTGCAAAACTCTAAGAACTAGGTTAAGGCTCCAAGGTGGAGCAACAGGCTTAAACACAGGTCTGATTCTGACCAAGGCCAGACGTTTGTGTAAAATAGACAGCGCAGAAATCTGACCCTTCAGAGAACTGACTGACAAACCCTTCTCTAGACCTTCCTGGAGAAAAGACAAAATTCTAGGAATCTTGACCGTGCTCCAAGAGAAGCCTTTCGATTCACACCAATAAAGGTATTTGCGCCATACCTCATGGTAAATCTTGCGAGTAACCGGCTTGCGAGCTTGAAGCATGGTATCAATAACAGACTCAGACAAACCATGCTTAGCCAAAACTAAGCATTCAATCTCCAAGAAGTCAGCTTCAGAGAAACTAGGTTTGGATAGAGGAAAGGAACCTGAGTTAGAAGGTCCTTCCTCAGAGTTAACCTCCAAGGTGGAAGAGAAGACATCCTCACCAGGTTTGCACACCAGAGGCCATGCAGGAGCTATCAGAATTACAGATGCTCTCTCCTGTTTGATACGAGCAATGACTCGTGGAAGGAGAACAAACGGAGGAAAAAAGGTATGCTAGACCGAAATCCCAAGGGACCGCCAGAACATCTATCAGGGCGGCCTGAGGATCTCTTAAACTTGAACCATACCTCGGAAGCTTGGCGTTCTGACAAGACGCCATCAGATCCAACTCCGGCACCCCCCACTTGAGGGTTAACCTGGAGAACACCTCCAGATGGAGAGCCCACTCCCCGGGATGAAAGGTCTGTCTGCTCAGAAAATCTGCCTCCCAGTTTTCCACTCCTGGAATGTGGATGGCAGATAGACAATTGTGAGCTTCCGCCCACTGAATAATCCGAGCCACCTCCTTCATGGCCAAGGAATTTCAAGTTCCTCCCTGGTGGTTGATGTAAGCCACTGAGGTGATGTTGTCCGACTGGAACCTGATAAACCGGGCTAAAGACAACTGAGGCCAAGCCATCAGGGCATTGAAGATCGCTCTCAACTCCAAGATGTTTATGGGAAGAGAAGACTCCTACCGAGTCCATAGGCCCTGAGCCTTTAATGAGTCCCAGACTGCTCCCCAGCCTAGCAGCCTGGCGTCCATGGTCATAATCACGCAGGAGGGTCTCCGGAAGCATGTGCCCTGAGACAGATGATACTGAGAAATCCACCATGAGAGAGTCTCTTGTCAACTAGTCCAGATGTATCCTCTGAGATAGATCCGAATGGTCTCAGTTTCATTGTCTGAGCATGCATAATTGTAGAGCTCTCAAATGGAATCGAGCAAAGGGAATGATGTCCATGGAAGCGACCATCAGACCAATTACCTCCATGCATTGAGCCACTGTTGGCCAAACAGTAGACTGGAGAGAGAGGCAAGAAGAGAGAAGTTTGGCTTTTCTGACCTCCGTCAGAAAAATCTTCATAGATAGGGAATCTATGAAGGTCCCCAAGAAACACACCCTTGCAGTTGGAACAAGGGAACTCATCTCCAGATTCAGTTTCCATCCGTGGGAACGTAGAAAAGACAACAAGATCTCTGTATGAGAGTTTGCTAGTTGTAAAGAAGGCACCTGAACCAATATGTCGTCCATTCCCTGAGACCTGACAACTGCCAAGAGAGTGTCTAGAACCTTTGTGAAAATTCTGGGAGCTGTGGCAAGGCCAAAATAGAAGAGCAACAAATTGAAAGTGCTTGTCTAGAAAAGTGAATCTCAGGAACTGCTGATGATCCCTGTGGATGGGAACATGGAGATGAGCATCCTTCAGGTCTATGGTCGTCATGAACTGACCCCTCTTGGACCAAAGGAAGAATGGAACAAATGGTTTCCATTTTGAAGGACGGTACCCTGAAAAAAGTGTTGAGACACTTTAGGTCTAAAATGGGTCGAAAAGTTCCCTCTTTTTGGGGAACCACAAACAGATTTGAATAGAATCCTAGACCCAGTCCCAGGGACGAAAGGTCCTGAATGCAGTTTAAGAATGCCTCTCGTTTTACCTGATCCGCAGATAATCTTGAGAGAAGGAATCTGCCCCTGGGAGGACGAGTCTTGAATTCAATTTTGTACCCCTGAGATACTATGTCCACAGCTGGGACATCGCATATCCAAGCTCGTCAAAACAAGGAAAGTCTGCCCCCAACTTGATCCAATCCCGGACTGGGGAGAGACTCTTCATGCTGACTTAGTCTCAGATTAAGGCTTTTTTTTATTGCTTCCCCTTATTCCAAGACTGATTGGGTCTCCAAGAGGGCTTGAACTGCTCCGGCTTGGAGGAGGGAGAGGAAGACTTTTAACCTTTGAAGTTACGAAAGGAGCGAAAATTAGAACTCTGACGTCCCTTCGGTCTATTCTTCTTGTCTTGTGGTAGAAATGACCCCTTTTCCACCCATAATTTCAGAAATCATCTACCTTATCTTACCCTTATAAGGTAGCAACAGGAGCTTGGACTTGGAGGTAACATCCGCTAACCAAGATTTAAGCCACAGAGCCCTGCGGGCTAGGACATTGAAGCCAGACATCTTGGCTACTAGTCTAATGACTTGCATGTTAGCATCGGAGATAAAGGAATTGGCCAGCTTGAGAGCCTTAATCCTATTTCGGATCTCCTCTAATGGAGTCTCCTCTAAAATCAAATCGGACAAAGCAACACACCAATAAGATGCTACACTTGCTACCGTGGCAACACAAACTGCAGGTTAACATTGTAGACCCTGATTTTCTTTAAATAAGCCTCCAGCTTTTTGTCCATAGGATCCTTAAAAGAACAGCTATCCTCTATAGGAATCGTGGTTCTCTTGGCCACAGTAGAAATAGCCCCTTTTAAGTTAGGCACAGTACGCCATGAGTCCTGAATGGAGTCAGCAACAGGAAACATCTTTTTAAAGACAGGGGACGGGGGAAATCCCTGGCTTATCCCATTCCTGTGCAATGATCTCCGACACATGATCTGGAACAGGGAACACTTCCACAGAGGAAGGAACATCATAGTATTTGTTAAGTTTACTAGATTTTTTAGGATTGACAGCGACAGAAGAATCTGAGTCGTCCAAAGTAGCCAGTACCTCCTTTAGAAGTAAACAAAGGGGTTCAAGCTTAAATATGAAGTTTACTTCTTCAGAATCAGACAAAGGATTTTTACAGTCAGAATCTGAGATTTCACCCTCAGAAGCTACCGAGGTATCCTCCTCATCAGACTTATGGGGGGCGTCAACCTTCGCAGCAGCAGATGAGACAGACACATTACTATCAGAAAAATGTTTTGATTTCCTCTTGCACTTCCCCATCATAGGAAAAGCAGATAAATCTGCATATACCGCAGAAGATATCTGTGCAGCTGAATCTATTGGCAAATACACTCCTCCAGGAGTCTGAGAGGAACTGCAGGGCACTGTATGTGAAGCCATTGAGGCTTGGGACATTTGAGGAGAAAGCTGTAGCATTGCCTGAACAGCATCATCCTGAGAGACATTAGGCTCAGAAACAAGTCATTTATCTTTACACTTTAAGGTCTTTTCTAAACATGAGGGACAAAATTGCATAGGCAAGACAATTTGAGCCTCCAAACATAAGCATTTATGTTTCAATATCCATAGCTGATAAAGTACCCGAAAAGTAAGGATAGTCGCTTTAAGAAGGATAGTCCTTCAAAGAGTTAAATTGAAAATAAAATACACCTCTACACTTCAGAAGCTGAGATGCCCTACCGTAACCTGCAGAAGCTGCACAAATTTAGGACACTCCAATCGGCCAGACGATTACCCCACAGTCGCAACTGAAGATAAACTCACAGGAATGACGCTGCTCTGCTCAAAGCTGCAAGCGGAAGGTCACGTGAGCGGCATCAAAATAATTTGAAGCAAAAACAAAAAAACACACGTTTAAACATTCCCTCAAAAAACAGAATTTATGTTTACCTGATAAATTACTTTCTCCAACGGTGTGTCCGGTCCACGGCGTCATCCTTACTTGTGGGATATTCTCTTCCCCAACAGGAAATGGCAAAGAGCCCAGCAAAGCTGGTCACATGATCCCTCCTAGGCTCCGCCTTCCCCAGTCATTCGACCGACGTAAAGGAGGAATATTTGCATAGGAGAAACCATATGATACCGTGGTGACTGTAGTTAAAGAAAATAAATTATCAGACCTGATTAAAAAACCAGGGCGGGCCGTGGACCGGACACACCGTTGGAGAAAGTAATTTATCAGGTAAACATAAATTCTGTTTTCTCCAACATAGGTGTGTCCGGTCCACGGCGTCATCCTTACTTGTGGGAACCAATACCAAAGCTTTAGGACACGGATGAAGGGAGGGAGCAAATCAGGTCACCTAGATGGAAGGCACCACGGCTTGCAAAACCTTTCTCCCAAAAATAGCCTCAGAAGAAGCAAAAGTATCAAACTTGTAAAATTTAGTAAAAGTGTGCAGTGAAGACCAAGTCGCTGCCTTACATATCTGATCAACAGAAGCCTCGTTCTTGAAGGCCCATGTGGAAGCCACAGCCCTAGTGGAATGAGCTGTGATTCTTTCAGGAGGCTGCCGTCCGGCAGTCTCGTAAGCCAATCTGATGATGCTTTTAATCCAAAAAGAGAGAGAGGTAGAAGTTGCTTTTTGACCTCTCCTTTTACCACAATAAACAACAAACAAGGAAGATGTTTGTCTAAAATCCTTTGTAGCATCTAAATAGAATTTTAGAGCACGAACAACATCCAAATTGTGCAACAAACGTTCCTTCTTTGAAACTGGATTCGGACACAAAGAAGGCACGACTATCTCCTGGTTAATGTTTTTGTTAGAAACAACTTTCGGAAGAAAACCAGGTTTAGTACGTAAAACCACCTTATCTGCATGGAACACCAGATAAGGAGGAGAACACTGCAGAGCAGATAATTCTGAAACTCTTCTAGCAGAAGAAATTGCAACCAAAAACAAAACTTTCCAAGATAATAACTTAATATCAACGGGATGTAAGGGTTCAAACGGAACCCCCTGAAGAACTGAAAGAACTAAATTGAGACTCCAAGGAGGAGTCAAAGGTTTGTAAACAGGCTTGATTCTAACCAGAGCCTGAACAAAGGCTTGAACATCTGGCACAGCTGCCAGTTTTTTGTGAAGTAACACAGACAAGGCAGAAATCTGTCCCTTCAAGGAACTAGCAGATAATCCTTTCTCCAAACCTTCTTGAAGGAAGGATAGAATCTTAGGAATTTTTACCTTGTCCCAAGGGAATCCTTTAGATTCACACCAACAGATATATTTTTTCCATATTTTGTGGTAAATTTTTCTAGTTACAGGCTTTCTGGCCTGAACAAGAGTATCAATGACAGAATCTGAGAACCCTCGCTTTGATAAGATCAAGCGTTCAATCTCCAAGCAGTCAGTTGGAGTGAGACCAGATTCGGATGTTCGAACGGACCTTGAACAAGAAGGTCTCGTCTCAAAGGTAGCTTCCATGGTGGAGCCGATGACATATTCACCAGGTCTGCATACCAAGTCCTGCGTGGCCACGCAGGAGCTATCAAGATCACCGATGCTCTCTCCTGATTGATCCTGGCTACCAGCCTGGGGATGAGAGGAAACGGCGGGAATACATAAGCTAGTTTGAAGGTCCAAGGTGCTACTAGTGCATCTACTAGATTCGCCTTGGGATCCCTGGATCTGGACCCGTAGCAAGGAACCTTGAAGTTCTGACGAGAGGCCATCAGATCCATGTCTGGAATGCCCCACAATTGAGTGATTTGGGCAAAGATTTCCGGATGGAGTTCCCACTCCCCCGGATGAAATGTCTGACGACTCAGAAAATCCGCTTCCCAATTTTCCACTCCTGGGATGTGGATTGCAGACAAGTGGCAGGAGTGAGTCTCCGCCCATTGAATGATTTTGGTCACTTCTTCCATCGCCAGGGAACTCCTTGTTCCCCCCTGATGGTTGATGTACGCAACAGTCGTCATGTTGTCTGATTGAAACCGTATGAACTTGGCCTTTGCTAGCTGAGGCCAAGCCTTGAGAGCATTGAGTATCGCTCTCAGTTCCAGAAAATTTATCGGTAGAAGAGATTCTTCCCGAGACCAAAGACCCTGAGCTTTCAGGGGTCCCCAGACCGCGCCCCAGCCCACCAGACTGGCGTCGGTCGTGACAATGACCCACTCTGGTCTGCGGAAGCTCATCCCCTGTGACAGGTTGTCCAGGGACAGCCACCAACGGAGTGAATCTCTGGTCCTCTGATTTACTTGTATCGTCGGAGACAAGTCTGTATAGTCCCCATTCCACTGACTGAGCATGCACAGTTGTAATGGTCTTAGATGAATGCGCGCAAAAGGAACTATGTCCATTGCCGCTACCATCAAACCTATTACTTCCATGCACTGCGCTATGGAAGGAAGAGGAACAGAATGAAGTATTTGAAGTTTTGATTTTCTGGCCTCTGTCAGAAAAATCCTCATTTCTAAGGAGTCTATTATTGTTCCCAAGAAGGGAACCCTTGTTGACGGAGACAGAGTACTTTTTTCTACGTTCACTTTCCACCCGTGAGATCTGAGAAAGGCCAGGACAATGTCCGTGTGAGCCTTTGCTTGAGGAAGGGACGACGCTTGAATCAGAATGTCGTCCAAGTAAGGTACTACTGCAATGCCCCTTGGTCTTAGCACCGCTAGAAGGGACCCTAGTACCTTTGTGAAAATCCTTGGAGCAGTGGCTAATCCGAACGGAAGTGCCACAAACTGGTAATGCTTGTCCAGGAATGCGAACCTTAGGAACCGATGATGTTCCTTGTGGATAGTAATATGTAGATACGCATCCTTTAAATCCACCGTGGTCATGAATTGACCTTCCTGGATGGAAGGAAGAATAGTTCGAATGGTTTCCATTTTGAACGATGGAACCTTGAGAAACTTGTTTAGGATCTTGAGATCTAAGATTGGTCTGAATGTTCCCTCTTTTTTGGGAACTACGAACAGATTGGAGTAGAACCCCATCCCTTGTTCTCCTAATGGAACAGGATGAATCACTCCCATTTTTAACAGGTCTTCTACACAATGTAAGAATGCCTGTTTTTTTATGTGGTCTGAAGACAATTGAGACCTGTGGAACCTCCCCCTTGGGGGAAGCCCCTTGAATTCCAGAAGATAACCTTGGGAGACTATTTCTAGCGCCCAAGGATCCAGAACATCTCTTGCCCAAGCCTGAGCGAAGAGAGAGAGTCTGCCCCCCACCAGATCCGGTCCCGGATCGGGGGCCAACATCTCATGCTGTCTTGGTAGCAGTGGCAGGTTTCTTGGCCTGCTTTCCTTTGTTCCAGCCTTGCATTGGTCTCCAGGCTGGCTTGGCTTGAGAAGTATTACCCTCTTGCTTAGAGGACGTAGCACTTGGGGCTGGTCCGTTTCTGCGAAAGGGACGAAAATTAGGTTTATTTTTGGCCTTGAAAGACCTATCCTGAGGAAGGGCGTGGCCCTTGCCCCCAGTGATATCAGAGATAATCTCTTTCAAGTCAGGGCCAAACAGCGTTTTCCCCTTGAAAGGAATGTTAAGCAATTTGTTCTTGGAAGACGCATCCGCTGACCAAGATTTTAACCAAAGCGCTCTGCGCGCCACAATAGCAAAACCAGAATTTTTCGCCGCTAACCTAGCCAATTGCAAAGTGGCGTCTAGGGTGAAAGAATTAGCCAATTTGAGAGCACGAATTCTGTCCATAATCTCCTCATAAGAAGAAGAATTATTATTGATCGCCTTTTCTAGCTCATCGAACCAGAAACACGCGGCTGTAGTGACAGGAACAATGCATGAAATTGGTTGTAGAAGGTAACCTTGCTGAACAAACATCTTTTTAAGCAAACCTTCTAATTTTTTATCCATAGGATCTTTGAAAGCACAACTATCTTCTATGGGTATAGTGGTGCGTTTGTTTAGAGTAGAAACCGCCCCCTCGACCTTGGGGACTGTCTGCCATAAGTCATTTCTGGGGTCGACCATAGGAAACAATTTTTTAAATATGGGGGGAGGGACGAAAGGTATACCGGGCCTTTCCCATTCTTTATTTACAATGTCCGCCACCCGCTTGGGTATAGGAAAAGCTTCGGGGGGCCCCGGGACCTCTAGGAACTTGTCCATTTTACATAGTTTCTCTGGAATGACCAAATTCTCACAATCATCCAGAGTGGATAACACCTCCTTAAGCAGAGCACGGAGATGTTCCAATTTAAATTTAAATGTAATCACATCAGGTTCAGCTTGTTGAGAAATTTTCCCTGAATCTGAAATTTCTCCCTCAGACAAAACCTCCCTGGCCCCCTCAGACTGGTGTAGGGGCCCTTCAGAACCAATATCATCAGCGTCCTCATGCTCTTCAGTATTTTCTAAAACAGAGCAGTCGCGCTTTCGCTGATAAGTGGGCATTTTGGCTAAAATGTTTTTGATAGAATTATCCATTACAGCCGTTAATTGTTGCATAGTAAGGAGTATTGGCGCGCTAGATGTACTAGGGGCCTCCTGTGTGGGCAAGACTGGTGTAGACGAAGGAGGGGATGATGCAGTACCATGCTTACTCCCCTCACTTGAGGAATCATCTTGGGCATCATTTTCTCTAAATTTTGTGTCACATAAATCACATCTATTTAAATGAGAAGGAACCTTGGCTTCCCCACATTCAGAACACAGTCTATCTGGTAGTTCAGACATGTTAAACAGGCAAAAACTTGATAACAAAGTACAAAAAACGTTTTAAAATAAACCGTTACTGTCACTTTAAATTTTAAACTGAACACACTTTATTACTGCAATTGCGAAAAAGTATGAAGGAATTGTTCAAAATTCACCAAAATTTCACCACAGTGTCTTAAAGCCTTAAAAGTATTGCACACCAAATTTGGAAGCTTTAACCCTTAAAATAACGGAACCGGAGCCGTTTTTATATTTAACCCCTTTACAGTCCCTGGTATCTGCTTTGCTGAGACCCAACCAAGCCCAAAGGGGAATACGATACCAAATGACGCCTTCAGAAAGTCTTTTCTATGTATCAGAGCTCCTCACACATGCATCTGCATGTCATGCTTCTCAAAAACAAGTGCGCAATACAGGCGCGAAAATGAGACTCTGCCTCTGATTAGGGAAAGCCCCTAGAGAATAAGGTGTCCAATACAGTGCCTGACGGTTATTTTACATAATTCCCAAGATTAAAATAATTCCTCAAGGCTATGGAGTATAAAATATAAATCGATTTAGCCCAGAAAATGTCTACAGTCTTAGAAAGCCCTTGTGAAGCCCTTTTTTTCTTTCTGTAATAAAAATGGCTTACCGGATCCCATAGGGAAAATGACAGCTTCCAGCATTACATCGTCTTGTTAGAATGTGTCATACCTCAAGCAGCAAAAGTCTGCTCACTGTTCCCCCAACTGAAGTTAATTCCTCTCAACAGTCCTGTGTGGAACAGCCATCGATTTTAGTAACGGTTGCTAAAATCATTTTCCTCTTACAAACAGAAATCTTCATCTCTTTTCTGTTTCAGAGTAAATAGTACATACCAGCACTATTTTAAAATAACAAACTCTTGATTGAATAATAAAAACTACAGTTAAACACTAAAAAACTCCGTGGAGATGTTGCCTGTACAACGGCAAAGAGAATGACTGGGGAAGGCGGAGCCTAGGAGGGATCATGTGACCAGCTTTGCTGGGCTCTTTGCCATTTCCTGTTGGGGAAGAGAATATCCCACAAGTAAGGATGACGCCGTGGACCGGACACACCTATGTTGGAGAAAAGACCTTTGCAATAAATATGTATAGCCATAGTGTCATTAGTCTCCTGACATACAAATAGTGCCTGCATACTGCCCCAAACGAATCCTCCCAAAAGGATTATAATGTCCCATAACAATTAATGCAAAATTAAATTAGATGCAAGTCTCCAGTACCTAGAAGACAAAACCACTTACCTGCAAATCTAGCCGTCGGGCAGGAAGACAGCTTACAAGGCGTGAAAGGACACATACTCCTTACAGAGACCTGTAGAAAAAGAAAGAACAGCGTAACCAACTCTGGCTTTCTATACCGAGGGCAGCAAATATGTTAGAAAACAAAGCGAGGACCACCTCACCACTTTCTAACTGCTTATAAGCCACCACTACTCTTACTCAAGAGATTGATGTGGACACAGCTAAACCCAAATCCTTGCTTCCTGGGAAAAGTACCCAAAAAAGGAATAAAATCTTACGACACAAACTTCACGTCCTCCATTGACAGAGGCAAAGAGAATGACTGGGGGTTATGGGCCCAGAGGCAGAATTTTTCTTCATTTTCTGCAATGAGATTTATTTTGTGAAAAATTTCTGCAGGTTATTGTGAAAAAAATAATCATTTTAAATTAGGCAGTTACACTAAAACACCAACTCAACTGCAATGTGTTTGTTATAAAAATTGTTTTACTGTTAGTTAATCAAGTGCAGCATTTGAAAATTGATTTGCAATTTAGCTGCAGACAAAAAAATGTAAATGTTGAAAATGTCTAAAATTTGTTTCCTTTTCTCTTAGCCTAACATCACAAGGTAGAAATGTAGTAATACAAAAACAGAATTTATGTTTACCTGATAAATTTCTTTCTCCAACGGTGTGTCCGGTCCACGGCGTCATCCTTACTTGTGGGATATTCTCTTCCCCAACAGGAAATGGCAAAGAGCCCAGCAAAGCTGGTCACATGATCCCTCCTAGGCTCCGCCTACCCCAGTCATTCGACCGACGTTAAGGAGGAATATTTGCATAGGAGAAACCATATGGTACCGTGGTGACTGTAGTTAAAGAAAATAAATTATCAGACCTGATTAAAAAACCAGGGCGGGCCGTGGACCGGACACACCGTTGGAGAAAGAAATTTATCAGGTAAACATAAATTCTGTTTTCTCCAACATAGGTGTGTCCGGTCCACGGCGTCATCCTTACTTGTGGGAACCAATACCAAAGCTTTAGGACACGGATGAAGGGAGGGAGCAAATCAGGTCACCTAAATGGAAGGCACCACGGCTTGCAAAACCTTTCTCCCAAAAATAGCCTCAGAAGAAGCAAAAGTATCAAACTTGTAAAATTTGGTAAAAGTGTGCAGTGAAGACCAAGTCGCTGCCCTACATATCTGATCAACAGAAGCCTCGTTCTTGAAGGCCCATGTGGAAGCCACAGCCCTAGTGGAATGAGCTGTGATTCTTTCGGGAGGCTGCCGTCCGGCAGTCTCGTAAGCCAATCTGATGATGCTTTTAATCCAAAAAGAGAGAGAGGTAGAAGTTGCTTTTTGACCTCTCCTTTTACCTGAATAAACAACAAACAAGGAAGATGTTTGTCTAAAATCCTTTGTAGCATCTAAATAGAATTTTAGAGCGCGAACAACATCCAAATTGTGCAACAAACGTTCCTTCTTTGAAACTGGTTTTGGACACAGAGAAGGTACGATAATCTCCTGGTTAATGTTTTTGTTAGAAACAACTTTTGGAAGAAAACCAGGTTTAGTACGTAAAACCACCTTATCTGCATGGAACACCAGATAAGGAGGAGAACACTGCAGAGCAGATAATTCTGAGACTCTTCTAGCAGAAGAAATCGCAACTAAAAACAAAACTTTCCAAGATAATAACTTAATATCAACGGAATGTAAGGGTTCAAACGGAACCCCCTGAAGAACTGAAAGAACTAAATTGAGACTCCAAGGAGGAGTCAAAGGTTTGTAAACAGGCTTGATTCTAACCAGAGCCTGAACAAAGGCTTGAACATCTGGCACAGCTGCCAGCTTTTTGTGAAGTAATACCGACAAGGCAGAAATCTGTCCCTTCAGGGAACTAGCAGATAATCCTTTTTCCAATCCTTCTTGAAGGAAGGATAGAATCCTAGGAATCTTAACCTTGTCCCAAGGGAATCCTTTAGATTCACACCAACAGATATATTTTTTCCAAATTTTGTGGTAAATCTTTCTAGTTACAGGCTTTCTGGCCTGAACAAGAGTATCGATAACAGAATCTGATAATCCTCGCTTCGATAAAATCAAGCGTTCAATCTCCAAGCAGTCAGCTGGAGTGAAACCAGATTCGGATGTTCGAACGGACCCTGAACAAGAAGGTCTCGTCTCAAAGGTAGCTTCCAAGGTGGAGCCGATGACATATTCACCAGATCTGCATACCAAGTCCTGCGTGGCCACGCAGGAGCTATCAAGATCACCGACGCCCTCTCCTGATTGATCCTGGCTACCAGCCTGGGGATGAGAGGAAATGGCGGGAACACATAAGCTAGTTTGAAGGTCCAAGGTGCTACTAGTGCATCCACTAGAGCCGCCTTGGGATCCCTGGATCTGGCCCCGTAGCAAGGAACTTTGAAGTTCTGACGAGAGGCCATCAGATCCATGTCTGGAATGCCCCACAGGTGAGTGACTTGGGCAAAGATTTCCGGATGGAGTTCCCACTCCCCCGGATGCAATGTCTGACGACTCAGAAAATCCGCTTCCCAATTTTCCACTCCTGGGATGTGGATAGCAGACAGGTGGCAGGAGTGAGACTCCGCCCATAGAATGATTTTGGTCACTTCTTCCATCGCTAGGGAACTCCTTGTTCCCCCCTGATGGTTGATGTACGCAACAGTTGTCATGTTGTCTGATTGAAACCGTATGAACTTGGTCCTCGCTAGCCGAGGCCAGGCCTTGAGAGCATTGAATATCGCTCTCAGTTCCAGAATATTTATCGGTAGAAGAGATTCTTCCCGAGACCAAAGACCCTGAGCTTTCAGGGATCCCCAGACCGCGCCCCAGCCCATCAGACTGGCGTCGGTCGTGACAATGACCCACTCTGGTCTGCGGAACGTCATCCCTTGAGACAGATTGTCCAGGGACAGCCACCAACGGAGTGAGTCTCTGGTCCTCTGATTTACTTGTATCTTCGGAGACAAGTCTGTATAGTCCCCATTCCACTGACTGAGCATGCACAGTTGTAATGGTCTTAGATGAATGCGCGCAAAAGGAACTATGTCCATCGCCGCTACCATCAACCCTATCACTTCCATGCACTGAGCTATGGAAGGAAGAGGAACGGAATGAAGTATCCGACAAGAGTCTAGAAGTTTTGTTTTTCTGGCCTCTGTTAGAAAGATCCTCATTTCTAAAGAGTCTATAATTGTTCCCAAGAAGGGAACCCTTGTTGACGGGGATAGAGAACTCTTTTCCACGTTCACTTTCCAGCCGTGAGATCTGAGAAAGGCCAGGACAATGTCCGTGTGAGCCTTTGCTTGAGGAAGGGACGACACTTGAATCAGAATGTCGTCCAGGTAAGGTACTACTGCAATGCCCCTTGGTCTTAGTACCGCTAGAAGGGAGCCTAGTACCTTTGTGAAAATCCTTGGAGCAGTGGCTAATCCGAAAGGAAGCGCCACGAACTGGTAATGTTTGTCCAGGAATGCAAACCTTAGGAACCGATGATGTTCCTTGTGGATAGGAATATGTAGATACGCATCCTTTAAATCCACCGTGGTCATGAATTGACCCTCCTGGATGGAAGGAAGAATAGTTCGAATGGTTTCCATCTTGAAAGATGGAACCTTGAGAAACTTGTTTAAGATCTTGAGATCTAAGATTGGTCTGAACGTTCCCTCTTTTTTGGGAACTATGAACAGATTGGAGTAGAACCCCATCCCTTGTTCTCTTAGTGGAACAGGATGAATCACTCCCATTTTTAACAGGTCTTCTACACAATGTAAGAACGCCTGTCTTTTTATGTGGTCTGAAGACAACTGAGACCTGTGGAACCTCCCCCTTGGGGGAAGTCCCTTGAATTCCAGAAGATAACCCTGGGAGACTATGTCTAGCGCCCAAGGATCCAGAACATCTCTTGCCCAAGCCTGAGCGAAGAGAGAGAGTCTGCCCCCCACCAGATCCGGTCCCGGATCGGGGGCCAATATTTCATGCTGTCTTGGTAGCAGTGGCAGGCTTCTTGGCCTGCTTTCCCTTGTTCCAGCCTTGCATTGGTCTCCAAGCTGGCTTGGCTTGAGAAGTATTACCCTCTTGCTTAGAGGACGTAGCACCTTGGGCTGGTCCGTTTTTACGAAAGGGACGAAAATTGGGTCTATTTTTCGCCTTGAAAGGCCGATCCTGAGGAAGGGCGTGGCCCTTACCCCCAGTGATATCCGAGATAATCTCTTTCAAGTCAGGGCCAAACAGCGTTTTCCCCTTGAAAGGAATGTTTAGTAGCTTGTTCTTGGAAGACGCGTCAGCCGACCAAGATTTCAACCAAAGCGCTCTGCGCGCCACAATAGCAAACCCAGAATTCTTAGCCGCTAACCTAGCCAATTGCAAAGTGGCGTCTAGGGTGAAAGAATTAGCCAATTTGAGAGCATTGATTCTGTCCATAATCTCCTCATAAGGAGGAGAATCACTATCGAGCGCCTTTATCAGTTCATCAAACCAGAAACATGCGGCTGTAGTGACAGGGACAATGCATGAAATTGGTTGTAGAAGGTAACCCTGCTGAACAAACATCTTTTTAAGCAAACCTTCTAATTTTTTATCCATAGGATCTTTGAAGGCACAACTATCCTCTATGGGTATAGTGGTGCGTTTGTTTAAAGTAGAAACCGCTCCCTCGACCTTGGGGACTGTCTGCCATAAGTCCTTTCTGGGGTCGACCATAGGAAACAATTTTTTAAATATGGGGGGAGGGACGAAAGGAATACCGGGCCTTTCCCATTCTTTATTAACAATGTCCGCCACCCGCTTGGGTATAGGAAAAGCTTCTGGGAGCTCCGGCACCTCTAGGAACTTGTCCATTTTACATAGTTTCTCTGGGATGACCAACTTTTCACAATCATCCAGAGTGGATAATACCTCCTTAAGCAGAATGCGGAGATGTTCCAACTTAA